>NW_027168256.1:0-48876 GCF_040954835.1 Lepisosteus oculatus
GTAACATCACACTTTTCAAAACGTGTTTTTCAGCCCGAAATAAACGCGTTTTTTCAGACAACTGAATCTCCTTGTAACAGCAAGGCTCAGAAGTGCCCACACACTCAGCCCTTAACCCCAGTGTGCAGAAAGGGTCAAAACGTGTTTTTTAGCAGAAATAAACATGTTTCTGCAAGTTTGGTCAACCCCATGTAAGTTATGGGGCAGTAACATCACACTTTTCAAAACATGTTTTTCAGCCCGAAATAAACGCGTTTTTTCAGACAACTGAATCTCCTTGTAACAGCAAGGCTCAGAAGAGCCCACACACTCAGCCCTTAACCCCAGTGTACAGAAAGTGTCAAAACGTGTTTTTCAGCAGAAATAAACATGTTTCTGCAAGTTTGGTCAACCCCATGTAAGTTATGGGGCAGTAACATCACACTTTTCAAAACGTGTTTTTCAGCCCGAAATAAACGCGTTTTTTAAGACAACTGAATCTCCTTGTAACAGCAAGGCTCACAAGAGCCCACACACTCAGCCCTTAACCCCAGTGTACAGAAAGTGTCAAAACGTGTTTTTCAGCAGAAATAAACATGTTTCTGCAAGTTTGGTCAACCCCATGTAAGTTATGGGGCAGTAACATCACCTTTTCAAAACGTGTTTTTCAGCCCGAAATAAACGCGTTTTTTAAGACAACTGAATCTCCTTGTAACAGCAAGGCTCACAAGAGCCCACACACTCAGCCCTTAACCCCAGTGTACAGAAAGTGTCAAAACGTGTTTTTCAGCAGAAATAAACATGTTTCTGCAAGTTTGGTCAACCCCATGTAAGTTATGGGGCAGTAACATGACACTTTTCAAAACGTGTTTTTCAGCCCGAAATAAACGCGTTTTTTCAGGCAACTGAATCTACTTGTAACAGCAAGGCTCAGAAGTGCCCACACACTCAGCCCTTAACCCCAGTGTGCAGAAAGGGTAAAAACGTGTTTTTTAGCAGAAATAAACATGTTTCTGCAAGTTTGGTCAACCCCATGTAAGTTATGGGGCAGTAACATCACACTTTTCAAAACATGTTTTTCAGCCCGAAATAAACGCGTTTTTTCAGACAACTGAATCTCCTTGTAACAGCAAGGCTCAGAAGAGCCCACACACTCAGCCTTTAACCCCAGTGTACAGAAAGTGTCAAAACGTGTTTTTCAGCAGAAATAAACATGTTTCTGCAAGTTTGGTCAACCCCATGTAAGTTATGGGGCAGTAACATCACACTTTTCAAAACGTGTTTTTCAGCCCGAAATAAACGCGTTTTTTCAGACAACTGAATCTCCTTGTAACAGCAAGGCTCAGAAGAGCCCACACACTCAGCCTTTAACCCCAGTGTACAGAAAGTGTCAAAACGTGTTTTTCAGCAGAAATAAACATGTTTCTGCAAGTTTGGTCAACCCCATGTAAGTTATGGGGCAGTAACATCACACTTTTCAAAACGTGTTTTTCAGCCCGAAATAAACGCGTTTTTTCAGACAACTGAATCTCCTTGTAACAGCAAGGCTCACAAGAGCCCACACACTCAGCCCTTAACCCCAGTGTACAGAAATTGTCAAAACGTGTTTTTCAGCAGAAATAAACATGTTTCTGCAAGTTTGGTCAACCCCATGTAAGTTATGGGGCAGTAACATCACACTTTTCAAAACGTGTTTTTCAGCCCGAAATAAACGCGTTTTTTCAGACAACTGAATCTCCTTGTAACAGCAAGGCTAAGAAGAGCCCACACACACAGCCCTTAACCCCAGTGTACAGAAAGTGTCAAAACGTGTTTTTCAGCAGAAATAAACATGTTTCTGCAAGTTTGGTCAACCCCATGTAAGTTATGGGGCAGTAACATGACACTTTTCAAAACGTGTTTTTTAGCCCGAAATAAACGCGTTTTTTCAGTCAACTGAATCTCCTTGTAACAGCAAGGCTAAGAAGAGCCCACACACTCAGCCCTTAACCCCAGTGTACAGAAAGTGTCAAAACGTGTTTTTCAGCAGAAATAAACATGTTTCTGCAAGTTTGGTCAACCCCATGTAAGTTATGGGGCAGTAACATCACACTTTTCAAAACGTGTTTTTCAGCCCGAAATAAACGCGTTTTTTCAGACAACTGAATCTCCTTGTAACAGCAAGGCTCAGAAGAGCCCACACACTCAGCCCTTAACCCCAGTTACAGAAAGTGTCAAAACGTGTTTTTTCAGCAGAAATAAACATGTTTCTGCAAGTTTGGTCAACCCCATGTAAGTTATGGGGCAGTAACATCACACTTTTCAAAACGTGTTTTTCAGCCCGAAATAAACGCGTTTTTTCAGACAACTGAATCTCCTTGTAACAGCAAGGCTCAGAAGTGCCCACACACTCAGCCCTTAACCCCAGTGTACAGAAAGGGTCAAAACGTGTTTTTTAGCAGAAATAAACATGTTTCTGCAAGTTTGGTCAACCCCATGTAAGTTATGGGGCAGTAACATCACACTTTTCAAAACATGTTTTTCAGCCCGAAATAAACGCGTTTTTTCAGACAACTGAATCTCCTTGTAACAGCAAGGCTCAGAAGAGCCCACACACTCAGCCTTTAACCCCAGTGTACAGAAAGTGTCAAAACGTGTTTTTCAGCAGAAATAAACATGTTTCTGCAAGTTTGGTCAACCCCATGTAAGTTATGGGGCAGTAACATCACACTTTTCAAAACGTGTTTTTCAGCCCGAAATAAACGCGTTTTTTCAGACAACTGAATCTCCTTGTAACAGCAAGGCTCAGAAGAGCCCACACACTCAGCCTTTAACCCCAGTGTACAGAAAGTGTCAAAACGTGTTTTTCAGCAGAAATAAACATGTTTCTGCAAGTTTGGTCAACCCCATGTAAGTTATGGGGCAGTAACATCACACTTTTCAAAACGTGTTTTATAGCCCGAAATAAACGCGTTTTTTAAGACAACTGAATCTCCTTGTAACAGCAAGGCTCACAAGAGCCCACACACTCAGCCCTTAACCCCAGTGTACAGAAAGTGTCAAAACGTGTTTTTCAGCAGAAATAAACATGTTTCTGCAAGTTTGGTCAACCCCATGTAAGTTATGGGGCAGTAACATCACCTTTTCAAAACGTGTTTTTCAGCCCGAAATAAACGCGTTTTTTAAGACAACTGAATCTCCTTGTAACAGCAAGGCTCACAAGAGCCCACACACTCAGCCCTTAACCCCAGTGTACAGAAAGTGTCAAAACGTGTTTTTCAGCAGAAATAAACATGTTTCTGCAAGTTTGGTCAACCCCATGTAAGTTATGGGGCAGTAACATGACACTTTTCAAAACGTGTTTTTCAGCCCGAAATAAACGCGTTTTTTCAGGCAACTGAATCTACTTGTAACAGCAAGGCTCAGAAGAGCCCACACACTCAGCCCTTAACCCCAGTGTACAGAAAGTGTCAAAAAGTGTTTTTCAGCAGAAATAAACATGTTTCTGCAAGTTTGGTCAACCCCATGTAAGTTATGGGGCAGTAACATCACACTTTTCAAAACGTGTTTTTCAGCCCGAAATAAACGCGTTTTTTCAGACAACTGAATCTCCTTGTAACAGCAAGGCTAAGAAGAGCCCACACACACAGCCCTTAAGCCCAGTGTACAGAAAGTGTCAAAACGTGTTTTTCAGCAGAAATAAACATGTTTCTGCAAGTTTGGTCAACCCCATGTAAGTTATGGGGCAGTAACATGACACTTTTCAAAACGTGTTTTTAGCCCGAAATAAACGCGTTTTTTCAGTCAACTGAATCTCCTTGTAACAGCAAGGCTAAGAAGAGCCCACACACTCAGCCCTTAACCCCAGTGTACAGAAAGTGTCAAAACGTGTTTTTCAGCAGAAATAAACATGTTTCTGCAAGTTTGGTCAACCCCATGTAAGTTATGGGGCAGTAACATCACACTTTTCAAAACGTGTTTTTCAGCCCGAAATAAACGCGTTTTTTCAGACAACTGAATCTCCTTGTAACAGCAAGGCTCAGAAGAGCCCACACACTCAGCCCTTAACCCCAGTGTACAGAAAGTGTCAAAACGTGTTTTTCAGCAGAAATAAACATGTTTCTGCAAGTTTGGTCAACCCCATGTAAGTTATGGGGCAGTAACATCACACTTTTCAAAACGTGTTTTTCAGCCCGAAATAAACGCGTTTTTTCAGACAACTGAATCTCCATGTCACAGCAAGGCTCAGAAGAGCCCACACACTCAGCCCTTAACCCCAGTGTACAGAAAGTGTCAAAACGTGTTTTTCAGCAGAAATAAACATGTTTCTGCAAGTTTGGTCAACCCCATGTAAGTTATGGGGCAGTAACATCACACTTTTCAAAACGTGTTTTTCAGCCCGAAATAAACGCGTTTTTTCAAACAACTGAATCTCCTTGTAACAGCAAGGCTCAGAAGAGCCCACACACTCAGCCCTTAACCCCAGTGTACAGAAAGTGTCAAAACGTGTTTTTCAGCAGAAATAAACATGTTTCTGCAAGTTTGGTCAACCCCATGTAAGTTATGGGGCAGTAACATCACACTTTTCAAAACGTGTTTTTCAGCCCGAAATAAACGCGTTTTTTCAGACAACTGAATCTCCTTGTAACAGCAAGGCTCAGAAGAGCCCACACACTCAGCCCTTAACCCCAGTGTACAGAAGTGTCAAAACGTGTTTTTCAGCAGAAATAAACATGTTTCTGCAAGTTTGGTCAACCCCATGTAAGTTATGGGGCAGTAACATCACACTTTTCAAAACGTGTTTTTCAGCCCGAAATAAACGCGTTTTTTCAGACAACTGAATCTCCTTGTAACAGCAAGGCTCAGAAGAGCCCACACACTCAGCCCTTAACCCCAGTGTACAGAAAGTGTCAAAACGTGTTTTTCAGCAGAAATAAACATGTTTCTGCAAGTTTGGTCAACCCCATGTAAGTTATGGGGCAGTAACATCACACTTTTCAAAACGTGTTTTTCAGCCCGAAATAAACGCGTTTTTTCAGACAACTGAATCTCCTTGTAACAGCAAGGCTCAGAAGAGCCCACACACTCAGCCCTTAACCCCAGTATACAGAAAGTGTCAAAACGTGTTTTTCAGCAGAAATAAACATGTTTCTGCAAGTTTGGTCAACCCCATGTAAGTTATGGGGCAGTAACATCACACTTTTCAAAACGTGTTTTTCAGCCCGAAATAAACGCGTTTTTTCAGACAACTGAATCTCCTTGTAACAGCAAGGCTCAGAAGTGCCCACACACTCAGCCCTTAACCCCAGTGTGCAGAAAGGGTCAAAACGTGTTTTTTAGCAGAAATAAACATGTTTCTGCAAGTTTGGTCAACCCCATGTAAGTTATGGGGCAGTAACATCACACTTTTCAAAACATGTTTTTCAGCCCGAAATAAACGCGTTTTTTCAGACAACTGAATCTCCTTGTAACAGCAAGGCTCAGAAGAGCCCCACACACTCAGCCTTTAACCCCAGTGTACAGAAAGTGTCAAAACGTGTTTTTCAGCAGAAATAAACATGTTTCTGCAAGTTTGGTCAACCCCATGTAAGTTATGGGGCAGTAACATCACACTTTTCAAAACGTGTTTTTCAGCCCGAAATAAACGCGTTTTTTCAGACAACTGAATCTCCTTGTAACAGCAAGGCTCAGAAGAGCCCACACACTCAGCCTTTAACCCCAGTGTACAGAAGTGTCAAAACGTGTTTTTCAGCAGAAATAAACATGTTTCTGCAAGTTTGGTCAACCCCATGTAAGTTATGGGGCAGTAACATCACACTTTTCAAAACGTGTTTTTCAGCCCGAAATAAACGCGTTTTTTCAGACAACTGAATCTCCTTGTAACAGCAAGGCTCACAAGAGCCCACACACTCAGCCCTTAACCCCAGTGTACAGAAATTGTCAAAACGTGTTTTTCAGCAGAAATAAACATGTTTCTGCAAGTTTGGTCAACCCCATGTAAGTTATGGGGCAGTAACATCACACTTTTCAAAACGTGTTTTTCAGCCCGAAATAAACGCGTTTTTTCAGACAACTGAATCTCCTTGTAACAGCAAGGCTAAGAAGAGCCCACACACACAGCCCTTAACCCCAGTGTACAGAAAGTGTCAAAACGTGTTTTTCAGCAGAAATAAACATGTTTCTGCAAGTTTGGTCAACCCCATGTAAGTTATGGGGCAGTAACATGACACTTTTCAAAACGTGTTTTTTAGCCCGAAATAAACGCGTTTTTTCAGTCAACTGAATCTCCTTGTAACAGCAAGGCTAAGAAGAGCCCACACACTCAGCCCTTAACCCCAGTGTACAGAAAGTGTCAAAACGTGTTTTTCAGCAGAAATAAACATGTTTCTGCAAGTTTGGTCAACCCCATGTAAGTTATGGGGCAGTAACATCACACTTTTCAAAACGTGTTTTTCAGCCCGAAATAAACGCGTTTTTTAAGACAACTGAATCTCCTTGTAACAGCAAGGCTCACAAGAGCCCACACACTCAGCCCTTAACCCCAGTGTACAGAAAGTGTCAAAACGTGTTTTTCAGCAGAAATAAACATGTTTCTGCAAGTTTGGTCAACCCCATGTAAGTTATGGGGCAGTAACATCACCTTTTCAAAACGTGTTTTTCAGCCCGAAATAAACGCGTTTTTTAAGACAACTGAATCTCCTTGTAACAGCAAGGCTCACAAGAGCCCACACACTCAGCCCTTAACCCCAGTGTACAGAAAGTGTCAAAACGTGTTTTTCAGCAGAAATAAACATGTTTCTGCAAGTTTGGTCAACCCCATGTAAGTTATGGGGCAGTAACATCACACTTTTCAAAACGTGTTTTCAGCCCGAAATAAACGCGTTTTTTCAGACAACTGAATCTCCTTGTAACAGCAAGGCTCAGAAGAGCCCACACACTCAGCCCTTAACCCCAGTGTACAGAAAGTGTCAAAACGTGTTTTTCAGCAGAAATAAACATGTTTCTGCAAGTTTGGTCAACCCCATGTAAGTTATGGGCCAGAAACATCACACTTTTCAAAACGTGTTTTTCAGCCCGAAATAAACGCGTTTTTTCAGACAACTGAATCTCCTTGTAACAGCAAGGCTAAGAAGAGCCCACACACTCAGCCCTTAACCCCAGTGTACAGAAAGTGTCAAAACGTGTTTTTCAGCAGAAATAAACATGTTTCTGCAAGTTTGGTCAACCCCATGTAAGTTATGGGGCAGTAACATCACACTTTTCAAAACGTGTTTTTCAGCCCGAAATAAACGCGTTTTTTCAGACAACTGAATCTCCTTGTAACAGCAAGGCTCAGAAGAGCCCACACACTCAGCCCTTAACCCCAGTGTACAGAAAGTGTTAAAACGTGTTTTTCAGCAGAAATAAACATGTTTCTGCAAGTTTGGTCAACCCCATGTAAGTTATGGGGCAGTAACATCACACTTTTCAAAACGTGTTTTTCAGCCCGAAATAAACGCGTTTTTTCAGACAACTGAATCTCCTTGTAACAGCAAGGCTCAGAAGAGCCCACACACTCAGCCCTTAACCCCAGTGTACAGAAAGTGTCAAAACGTGTTTTTTCAGCAGAAATAAACATGTTTCTGCAAGTTTGGTCAACCCCATGTAAGTTATGGGGCAGTAACATCACCTTTTCAAAACGTGTTTTTCAGCCCGAAATAAACGCGTTTTTTAAGACAACTGAATCTCCTTGTAACAGCAAGGCTCACAAGAGCCCCACACACTCAGCCCTTAACCCCAGTGTACAGAAAGTGTCAAAACGTGTTTTTCAGCAGAAATAAACATGTTTCTGCAAGTTTGGTCAACCCCATGTAAGTTATGGGGCAGTAACATCACCTTTTCAAAACGTGTTTTTCAGCCCGAAATAAACGCGTTTTTTAAGACAACTGAATCTCCTTGTAACAGCAAGGCTCAGAAGAGCCCACACACTCAGCCCTTAACCCCAGTGTACAGAAAGTGTCAAAACGTGTTTTTCAGCAGAAATAAACATGTTTCTGCAAGTTTGGTCAACCCCATGTAAGTTATGGGGCAGTAACATCACACTTTTCAAAACATGTTTTCAGCCCGAAATAAACGCGTTTTTTCAGACAACTGAATCTCCTGTAACAGCAAGGCTCAGAAGAGCCCACACACTCAGCCTTTAACCCCAGTGTACAGAAAGTGTCAAAACGTGTTTTTCAGCAGAAATAAACATGTTTCTGCAAGTTTGGTCAACCCCATGTAAGTTACGGGGCAGTAACATCACACTTTTCAAAACGTGTTTTTCAGCCCGAAATAAACGCGTTTTTTCAGACAACTGAATCTCCTTGTAACAGCAAGGCTCAGAAGAGCCCACACACTCAGCCTTTAACCCAGTGTACAGAAAGTGTCAAAACGTGTTTTTCAGCAGAAATAAACATGTTTCTGCAAGTTTGGTCAACCCCATGTAAGTTATGGGGCAGTAACATCACACTTTTCAAAACTTGTTTTTCAGCCCGAAATAAACGCGTTTTTTCAGACAACTGAATCTCCTTGTAACAGCAAGGCTCAGAAGAGCCCACACACTCAGCCCTTAACCCCAGTGTACAGAAAGTGTCAAAACGTGTTTTCTGCAGAAATAAACATGTTTCTGCAAGTTTGGTCAACCCCATGTAAGTTATGGGGCAGTAACATCACACTTTTCAAAACGTGTTTTTCAGCCCGAAATAAACGCGTTTTTTCAGACAACTGAATCTCCTTGTAACAGCAAGGCTCACAAGAGCCCACACACTCAGCCCTTAACCCCAGTGTACAGAAAGTGTCAAAACGTGTTTTTCAGCAGAAATAAACATGTTTCTGCAAGTTTGGTCAACCCCATGTAAGTTATGGGGCAGTAACATCATACTTTTCAAAACGTGTTTTTCAGCCCGAAATAAACGCGTTTTTTCAGGCAACTGAATCTACTTGTAACAGCAAGGCTCAGAAGAGCCCACACACTCAGCCCTTAACCGCAGTGTGCAGAAAGGGTCAAAACGTGTTTTTTAGCAGAAATAAACATGTTTCTGCAAGTTTGGTCAACCCCATGTAAGTTATGGGGCAGTAACATCACACTTTTCAAAACGTGTTTTTCAGCCCGAAATAAACGCGTTTTTTCAGACAACTGAATCTCCTTGTAACAGCAAGGCTCACAAGAGCCCACACACTCAGCCCTTAACCCCAGTGTACAGAAAGTGTCAAAACGTGTTTTTCAGCAGAAATAAACATGTTTCTGCAAGTTTGGTCAACCCCATGTAAGTTATGGGGCAGTAACATCACACTTTTCAAAACGTGTTTTTCAGCCCGAAATAAACGCGTTTTTTCAGACAACTGAATCTCCATGTCACAGCAAGGCTCAGAAGAGCCCACACACTCAGCCCTTAACCCCAGTGTACAGAAAGTGTCAAAACGTGTTTTTCAGCAGAAATAAACATGTTTCTGCAAGTTTGGTCAACCCCATGTAAGTTATGGGGCAGTAACATCACACTTTTCAAAACGTGTTTTTCAGCCCGAAATAAACGCGTTTTTTCAAACAACTGAATCTCCTTGTAACAGCAAGGCTCAGAAGAGCCCACACACTCAGCCCTTAACCCCAGTGTACAGAAAGTGTCAAAACGTGTTTTTCAGCAGAAATAAACATGTTTCTGCAAGTTTGGTCAACCCCATGTAAGTTATGGGGCAGTAACATCACACTTTTCAAAACGTGTTTTTCAGCCCGAAATAAACGCGTTTTTTCAGACAACTGAATCTCCTTGTAACAGCAAGGCTCAGAAGAGCCCACACACTCAGCCCTTAACCCCAGTGTACAGAAAGTGTCAAAACGTGTTTTTCAGCAGAAATAAACATGTTTCTGCAAGTTTGGTCAACCCCATGTAAGTTATGGGGCAGTAACATCACACTTTTCAAAACGTGTTTTTCAGCCCGAAATAAACGCGTTTTTTCAGACAACTGAATCTCCTTGTAACAGCAAGGCTCAGAAGAGCCCACACACTCAGCCCTTAACCCCAGTGTACAGAAAGTGTCAAAACGTGTTTTTCAGCAGAAATAAACATGTTTCTGCAAGTTTGGTCAACCCCATGTAAGTTATGGGGCAGTAACATCACACTTTTCAAAACGTGTTTTTCAGCCCGAAATAAACGCGTTTTTCAGACAACTGAATCTCCTTGTAACAGCAAGGCTCAGAAGAGCCCACACACTCAGCCCTTAACCCCAGTATACAGAAAGTGTCAAAACGTGTTTTTCAGCAGAAATAAACATGTTTCTGCAAGTTTGGTCAACCCCATGTAAGTTATGGGGCAGTAACATCACACTTTTCAAAACGTGTTTTTCAGCCCGAAATAAACGCGTTTTTTCAGACAACTGAATCTCCTTGTAACAGCAAGGCTCAGAAGTGCCCACACACTCAGCCCTTAACCCCAGTGTGCAGAAAGGGTCAAAACGTGTTTTTTAGCAGAAATAAACATGTTTCTGCAAGTTTGGTCAACCCCATGTAAGTTATGGGGCAGTAACATCACACTTTTCAAAACATGTTTTTCAGCCCGAAATAAACGCGTTTTTTCAGACAACTGAATCTCCTTGTAACAGCAAGGCTCAGAAGAGCCCACACACTCAGCCTTTAACCCCAGTGTACAGAAAGTGTCAAAACGTGTTTTTCAGCAGAAATAAACATGTTTCTGCAAGTTTGGTCAACCCCATGTAAGTTATGGGGCAGTAACATCACACTTTTCAAACGTGTTTTTCAGCCCGAAATAAACGCGTTTTTTCAGACAACTGAATCTCCTTGTAACAGCAAGGCTCAGAAGAGCCCACACACTCAGCCTTTAACCCCAGTGTACAGAAAGTGTCAAAACGTGTTTTTCAGCAGAAATAAACATGTTTCTGCAAGTTTGGTCAACCCCATGTAAGTTATGGGGCAGTAACATCACACTTTTCAAAACGTGTTTTTCAGCCCGAAATAAACGCGTTTTTTCAGACAACTGAATCTCCTTGTAACAGCAAGGCTCACAAGAGCCCACACACTCAGCCCTTAACCCCAGTGTACAGAAATTGTCAAAACGTGTTTTTCAGCAGAAATAAACATGTTTCTGCAAGTTTGGTCAACCCCATGTAAGTTATGGGGCAGTAACATGACACTTTTCAAAACGTGTTTTTTAGCCCGAAATAAACGCGTTTTTTCAGTCAACTGAATCTCCTTGTAACAGCAAGGCTAAGAAGAGCCCACACACTCAGCCCTTAACCCCAGTGTACAGAAAGTGTCAAAACGTGTTTTTCAGCAGAAATAAACATGTTTCTGCAAGTTTGGTCAACCCCATGTAAGTTATGGGGCAGTAACATCACACTTTTCAAAACGTGTTTTTCAGCCCGAAATAAACGCGTTTTTTAAGACAACTGAATCTCCTTGTAACAGCAAGGCTCACAAGAGCCCACACACTCAGCCCTTAACCCCAGTGTACAGAAAGTGTCAAAACGTGTTTTTCAGCAGAAATAAACATGTTTCTGCAAGTTTGGTCAACCCCATGTAAGTTATGGGGCAGTAACATCACCTTTTCAAAACGTGTTTTTCAGCCCGAAATAAACGCGTTTTTTAAGACAACTGAATCTCCTTGTAACAGCAAGGCTCACAAGAGCCCACACACTCAGCCCTTAACCCCAGTGTACAGAAAGTGTCAAAACGTGTTTTTCAGCAGAAATAAACATGTTTCTGCAAGTTTGGTCAACCCCATGTAAGTTATGGGCAGTAACATGACACTTTTCAAAACGTGTTTTTCAGCCCGAAATAAACGCGTTTTTTCAGGCAACTGAATCTACTTGTAACAGCAAGGCTCAGAAGTGCCCACACACTCAGCCCTTAACCCCAGTGTGCAGAAAGGGTAAAAACGTGTTTTTTAGCAGAAATAAACATGTTTCTGCAAGTTTGGTCAACCCCATGTAAGTTATGGGGCAGTAACATCACACTTTTCAAAACGTGTTTTTCAGCCCGAAATAAACGCGTTTTTTCAGACAACTGAATCTCCTTGTAACAGCAAGGCTCAGAAGAGCCCACACACTCAGCCCTTAACCCCAGTGTACAGAAAGTGTCAAAACGTGTTTTTCAGCAGAAATAAACATGTTTCTGCAAGTTTGGTCAACCCCATGTAAGTTATGGGCCAGAAACATCACACTTTTCAAAACGTGTTTTTCAGCCCGAAATAAACGCGTTTTTTCAGACAACTGAATCTCCTTGTAACAGCAAGGCTAAGAAGAGCCCACACACTCAGCCCTTAACCCCAGTGTACAGAAAGTGTCAAAACGTGTTTTTCAGCAGAAATAAACATGTTTCTGCAAGTTTGGTCAACCCCATGTAAGTTATGGGGCAGTAACATCACACTTTTCAAAACGTGTTTTTCAGCCCGAAATAAACGCGTTTTTTCAGACAACTGAATCTCCTTGTAACAGCAAGGCTCAGAAGAGCCCACACACTCAGCCCTTAACCCCAGTGTACAGAAAGTGTTAAAACGTGTTTTTCAGCAGAAATAAACATGTTTCTGCAAGTTTGGTCAACCCCATGTAAGTTATGGGGCAGTAACATCACACTTTTCAAAACGTGTTTTTCAGCCCGAAATAAACGCGTTTTTTCAGACAACTGAATCTCCTTGTAACAGCAAGGCTCAGAAGAGCCCACACACTCAGCCCTTAACCCCAGTGTACAGAAAGTGTCAAAACGTGTTTTTCAGCAGAAATAAACATGTTTCTGCAAGTTTGGTCAACCCCATGTAAGTTATGGGGCAGTAACATCACCTTTTCAAAACGTGTTTTTCAGCCCGAAATAAACGCGTTTTTTAAGACAACTGAATCTCCTTGTAACAGCAAGGCTCACAAGAGCCCACACACTCAGCCCTTAACCCCAGTGTACAGAAAGTGTCAAAACGTGTTTTTCAGCAGAAATAAACATGTTTCTGCAAGTTTGGTCAACCCCATGTAAGTTATGGGGCAGTAACATCACCTTTTCAAAACGTGTTTTTCAGCCCGAAATAAACGCGTTTTTTAAGACAACTGAATCTCCTTGTAACAGCAAGGCTCAGAAGAGCCCACACACTCAGCCCTTAACCCCAGTGTACAGAAAGTGTCAAAACGTGTTTTTCAGCAGAAATAAACATGTTTCTGCAAGTTTGGTCAACCCCATGTAAGTTATGGGGCAGTAACATCACACTTTTCAAAACATGTTTTTCAGCCCGAAATAAACGCGTTTTTTCAGACAACTGAATCTCCTTGTAACAGCAAGGCTCAGAAGAGCCCACACACTCAGCCTTTAACCCCAGTGTACAGAAAGTGTCAAAACGTGTTTTTCAGCAGAAATAAACATGTTTCTGCAAGTTTGGTCAACCCCATGTAAGTTACGGGGCAGTAACATCACACTTTTCAAAACGTGTTTTTCAGCCCGAAATAAACGCGTTTTTTCAGACAACTGAATCTCCTTGTAACAGCAAGGCTCAGAAGAGCCCACACACTCAGCCTTTAACCCCAGTGTACAGAAAGTGTCAAAACGTGTTTTTCAGCAGAAATAAACATGTTTCTGCAAGTTTGGTCAACCCCATGTAAGTTATGGGGCAGTAACATCACACTTTTCAAAACTTGTTTTTCAGCCCGAAATAAACGCGTTTTTTCAGACAACTGAATCTCCTTGTAACAGCAAGGCTCAGAAGAGCCCACACACTCAGCCCTTAACCCCAGTGTACAGAAAGTGTCAAAACGTGTTTTCTGCAGAAATAAACATGTTTCTGCAAGTTTGGTCAACCCCATGTAAGTTATGGGGCAGTAACATCACACTTTTCAAAACGTGTTTTTCAGCCCGAAATAAACGCGTTTTTTCAGACAACTGAATCTCCTTGTAACAGCAAGGCTCACAAGAGCCCACACACTCAGCCCTTAACCCCAGTGTACAGAAAGTGTCAAAACGTGTTTTTCAGCAGAAATAAACATGTTTCTGCAAGTTTGGTCAACCCCATGTAAGTTATGGGGCAGTAACATCATACTTTTCAAAACGTGTTTTTCAGCCCGAAATAAACGCGTTTTTTCAGGCAACTGAATCTACTTGTAACAGCAAGGCTCAGAAGAGCCCACACACTCAGCCCTTAACCGCAGTGTGCAGAAAGGGTCAAAACGTGTTTTTTAGCTGAAATAAACATGTTTCTGCAAGTTTGGTCAACCCCATGTAAGTTATGGGGCAGTAACATCACACTTTTCAAAACGTGTTTTTCAGCCCGAAATAAACGCGTTTTTTCAGACAACTGAATCTCCTTGTAACAGCAAGGCTCACAAGAGCCCACACACTCAGCCCTTAACCCCAGTGTACAGAAAGTGTCAAAACGTGTTTTTCAGCAGAAATAAACATGTTTCTGCAAGTTTGGTCAACCCCATGTAAGTTATGGGGCAGTAACATCACACTTTTCAAAACGTGTTTTTCAGCCCGAAATAAACGCGTTTTTTCAGGCAACTGAATCTACTTGAAACAGCAAGGCTCAGAAGTGCCCACACACTCAGCCCTTAACCCCAGTGTGCAGAAAGGGTCAAAACGTGTTTTTTAGCAGAAATAAACATGTTTCTGCAAGTTTGGTCAACCCCATGTAAGTTATGGGGTAGTAACATCACACTTTTCAAAACGTGTTTTTCAGCCCGAAATAAACGCGTTTTTTCAGACAACTGAATCTCCATGTCACAGCAAGGCTCAGAAGAGCCCACACACTCAGCCCTTAACCCCAGTGTACAGAAAGTGTCAAAACGTGTTTTTCAGCAGAAATAAACATGTTTCTGCAAGTTTGGTCAACCCCATGTAAGTTATGGGGCAGTAACATCACACTTTTCAAAACGTGTTTTTCAGCCCGAAATAAACGCGTTTTTTCAAACAACTGAATCTCCTTGTAACAGCAAGGCTCAGAAGAGCCCACACACTCAGCCCTTAACCCCAGTGTACAGAAAGTGTCAAAACGTGTTTTTCAGCAGAAATAAACATGTTTCTGCAAGTTTGGTCAACCCCATGTAAGTTATGGGGCAGTAACATCACACTTTTCAAAACGTGTTTTTCAGCCCGAAATAAACGCGTTTTTTCAGACAACTGAATCTCCTTGTAACAGCAAGGCTCAGAAGAGCCCACACACTCAGCCCTTAACCCCAGTGTACAGAAAGTGTCAAAACGTGTTTTTCAGCAGAAATAAACATGTTTCTGCAAGTTTGGTCAACCCCATGTAAGTTATGGGGCAGTAACATCACACTTTTCAAAACGTGTTTTTCAGCCCGAAATAAACGCGTTTTTTCAGACAACTGAATCTCCTTGTAACAGCAAGGCTCAGAAGAGCCCACACACTCAGCCCTTAACCCCAGTGTACAGAAAGTGTCAAAACGTGTTTTTCAGCAGAAATAAACATGTTTCTGCAAGTTTGGTCAACCCCATGTAAGTTATGGGGCAGTAACATCACACTTTTCAAAACGTGTTTTTCAGCCCGAAATAAACGCGTTTTTTCAGACAACTGAATCTCCTTGTAACAGCAAGGCTCAGAAGAGCCCACACACTCAGCCCTTAACCCCAGTGTACAGAAAGTGTCAAAAAGTGTTTTTCAGCAGAAATAAACATGTTTCTGCAAGTTTGGTCAACCCCATGTAAGTTATGGGGCAGTAACATCACACTTTTCAAAACGTGTTTTTCAGCCCGAAATAAACGCGTTTTTTCAGACAACTGAATCTCCTTGTAACAGCAAGGCTAAGAAGAGCCCACACACACAGCCCTTAACCCCAGTGTACAGAAAGTGTCAAAACGTGTTTTTCAGCAGAAATAAACATGTTTCTGCAAGTTTGGTCAACCCCATGTAAGTTATGGGGCAGTAACATGACACTTTTCAAAACGTGTTTTTTAGCCCGAAATAAACGCGTTTTTTCTGTCAACTGAATCTCCTTGTAACAGCAAGGCTAAGAAGAGCCCACACACTCAGCCCTTAACCCCAGTGTACAGAAAGTGTCAAAACGTGTTTTTCAGCAGAAATAAACATGTTTCTGCAAGTTTGGTCAACCCCATGTAAGTTATGGGGCAGTAACATCACACTTTTCAAAACGTGTTTTTCAGCCCGAAATAAACGCGTTTTTTCAGACAACTGAATCTCCTTGTAACAGCAAGGCTCAGAAGAGCCCACACACTCAGCCCTTAACCCCAGTGTACAGAAAGTGTCAAAACGTGTTTTTCAGCAGAAATAAACATGTTTCTGCAAGTTTGGTCAACCCCATGTAAGTTATGGGGCAGTAACATCACACTTTTCAAAACGTGTTTTTCAGCCCGAAATAAACACGTTTTTTCAGACAACTGAATCTCCTTGTAACAGCAAGGCTCAGAAGAGCCCACACACTCAGCCCTTAACCCCAGTGTACAGAAAGTGTCAAAACGTGTTTTTCAGCAGAAATAAACATGTTTCTGCAAGTTTGGTCAACCCCATGTAAGTTATGGGGCAGTAACATCACACTTTTCAAAACGTGTTTTTCAGCCCGAAATAAACACGTTTTTTCAGACAACTGAATCTCCTTGTAACAGCAAGGCTCAGAAGAGCCCACACACTCAGCCCTTAACCCCAGTGTACAGAAAGTGTCAAAACGTGTTTTTCAGCAGAAATAAACATGTTTCTGCAAGTTTGGTCAACCCCATGTAAGTTATGGGGCAGTAACATCACACTTTTCAAAACGTGTTTTTCAGCCCGAAATAAACGCGTTTTTTCAGACAACTGAATCTCCTTGTAACAGCAAGGCTCAGAAGAGCCCACACACTCAGCCCTTAACCCCAGTATACAGAAAGTGTCAAAACGTGTTTTTCAGCAGAAATAAACATGTTTCTGCAAGTTTGGTCAACCCCATGTAAGTTATGGGGCAGTAACATCACACTTTTCAAAACGTGTTTTTCAGCCCGAAATAAACGCGTTTTTTCAGACAACTGAATCTCCTTGTAACAGCAAGGCTCAGAAGACCCCACACACTCAGCCCTTAACCCCAGTGTACAGAAAGTGTCAAAAAGTGTTTTTCAGCAGAAATAAACATGTTTCTGCAAGTTTGGTCAACCCCATGTAAGTTATGGGGCAGTAACATCACACTTTTCAAAACGTGTTTTTCAGCCCGAAATAAACGCGTTTTTTCAGACAACTGAATCTCCTTGTAACAGCAAGGCTAAGAAGAGCCCACACACACAGCCCTTAACCCCAGTGTACAGAAAGTGTCAAAACGTGTTTTTCAGCAGAAATAAACATGTTTCTGCAAGTTTGGTCAACCCCATGTAAGTTATGGGGCAGTAACATGACACTTTTCAAAACGTGTTTTTTAGCCCAAAATAAACGCGTTTTTTCAGTCAACTGAATCTCCTTGTAACAGCAAGGCTAAGAAGAGCCCACACACTCAGCCCTTAACCCCAGTGTACAGAAAGTGTCAAAACGTGTTTTTCAGCAGAAATAAACATGTTTCTGCAAGTTTGGTCAACCCCATGTAAGTTATGGGGCAGTAACATCACACTTTTCAAAACGTGTTTTTCAGCCCGAAATAAACGCGTTTTTTCAGACAACTGAATCTCCTTGTAACAGCAAGGCTCAGAAGAGCCCACACACTCAGCCCTTAACCCCAGTGTACAGAAAGTGTCAAAACGTGTTTTTCAGCAGAAATAAACATGTTTCTGCAAGTTTGGTCAACCCCATGTAAGTTATGGGGCAGTAACATCACACTTTTCAAAACGTGTTTTTCAGCCCGAAATAAACGCGTTTTTTCAGACAACTGAATCTCCTTGTAACAGCAAGGCTCAGAAGAGCCCACACACTCAGCCCTTAACCCCAGTGTACAGAAAGTGTCAAAACGTGTTTTTCAGCAGAAATAAACATGTTTCTGCAAGTTTGGTCAACCCCATGTAAGTTATGGGGCAGTAACATCACACTTTTCAAAACGTGTTTTTCAGCCCGAAATAAACACGTTTTTTCAGACAACTGAATCTCCTTGTAACAGCAAGGCTCAGAAGAGCCCACACACTCAGCCCTTAACCCCAGTGTACAGAAAGTGTCAAAACGTGTTTTTCAGCAGAAATAAACATGTTTCTGCAAGTTTGGTCAACCCCATGTAAGTTATGGGGCAGTAACATCACACTTTTCAAAACGTGTTTTTCAGCCCGAAATAAACACGTTTTTTCAGACAACTGAATCTCCTTGTAACAGCAAGGCTCAGAAGAGCCCACACACTCAGCCCTTAACCCCAGTGTACAGAAAGTGTCAAAACGTGTTTTTCAGCAGAAATAAACATGTTTCTGCAAGTTTGGTCAACCCCATGTAAGTTATGGGGCAGTAACATCACACTTTTCAAAACGTGTTTTTCAGCCCGAAATAAACGCGTTTTTTCAGACAACTGAATCTCCTTGTAACAGCAAGGCTCAGAAGAGCCCACACACTCAGCCCTTAACCCCAGTATACAGAAAGTGTCAAAACGTGTTTTTCAGCAGAAATAAACATGTTTCTGCAAGTTTGGTCAACCCCATGTAAGTTATGGGGCAGTAACATCACACTTTTCAAAACGTGTTTTTCAGCCCGAAATAAACGCGTTTTTTCAGACAACTGAATCTCCTTGTAACAGCAAGGCTCAGAAGACCCCACACACTCAGCCCTTAACCCCAGTGTACAGAAAGTGTCAAAAAGTGTTTTTCAGCAGAAATAAACATGTTTCTGCAAGTTTGGTCAACCCCATGTAAGTTATGGGGCAGTAACATCACACTTTTCAAAACGTGTTTTTCAGCCCGAAATAAACGCGTTTTTTCAGACAACTGAATCTCCTTGTAACAGCAAGGCTAAGAAGAGCCCACACACACAGCCCTTAACCCCAGTGTACAGAAAGTGTCAAAACGTGTTTTTCAGCAGAAATAAACATGTTTCTGCAAGTTTGGTCAACCCCATGTAAGTTATGGGGCAGTAACATGACACTTTTCAAAACGTGTTTTTTAGCCCGAAATAAACGCGTTTTTTCAGTCAACTGAATCTGCTTGTAACAGCAAGGCTAAGAAGAGCCCACACACTCAGCCCTTAACCCCAGTGTACAGAAAGTGTCAAAACGTGTTTTTCAGCAGAAATAAACATGTTTCTGCAAGTTTGGTCAACCCCATGTAAGTTATGGGGCAGTAACATCACACTTTTCAAAACGTGTTTTTCAGCCCGAAATAAACGCGTTTTTTCAGACAACTGAATCTCCTTGTAACAGCAAGGCTCAGAAGAGCCCACACACTCAGCCCTTAACCCCAGTGTACAGAAAGTGTCAAAACGTGTTTTTCAGCAGAAATAAACATGTTTCTGCAAGTTTGGTCAACCCCATGTAAGTTATGGGGCAGTAACATCACACTTTTCAAAACATGTTTTTCAGCCCGAAATAAAAGCGTTTTTTCAGACAACTGAATCTCCTTGTAACAGCAAGGCTCAGAAGAGCCCACACACTCAGCCTTTAACCCCAGTGTACAGAAAGTGTCAAAACGTGTTTTTCAGCAGAAATAAACATGTTTCTGCAAGTTTGGTCAACCCCATGTAAGTTATGGGGCAGTAACATCACACTTTTCAAAACGTGTTTTTCAGCCCGAAATAAACGCGTTTTTTCAGACAACTGAATCTCCTTGTAACAGCAAGGCTCAGAAGAGCCCACACACTCAGCCTTTAACCCCAGTGTACAGAAAGTGTCAAAACGTGTTTTTCAGCAGAAATAAACATGTTTCTGCAAGTTTGGTCAACCCCATGTAAGTTATGGGGCAGTAACATCACACTTTTCAAAACGTGTTTTTTAGCCCGAAATAAACGCGTTTTTTCAGACAACTGAATCTCCTTGTAACAGCAAGGCTAAGAAGAGCCCACACACTCAGCCCTTAACCCCAGTGTACAGAAAGTGTCAAAACGTGTTTTTCAGCAGAAATAAACATGTTTCTGCAAGTTTGGTCAACCCCATGTAAGTTATGGGGCAGTAACATCACACTTTTCAAAACGTGTTTTTCAGCCCGAAATAAACGCGTTTTTTCAGACAACTGAATCTCCTTGTAACAGCAAGGCTCAGAAGAGCCCACACACTCAGCCCTTAACCCCAGTGTACAGAAAGTGTCAAAACGTGTTTTTCAGCAGAAATAAACATGTTTCTGCAAGTTTGGTCAACCCCATGTAAGTTATGGGGCAGTAACATCACACTTTTCAAAACGTGTTTTTCAGCCCGAAATAAACGCGTTTTTTAAGACAACTGAATCTCCTTGTAACAGCAAGGCTCACAAGAGCCCACACACTCAGCCCTTAACCCCAGTGTACAGAAAGTGTCAAAACGTGTTTTTCAGCAGAAATAAACATGTTTCTGCAAGTTTGGTCAACCCCATGTAAGTTATGGGGCAGTAACATCACCTTTTCAAAACGTGTTTTTCAGCCCGAAATAAACGCGTTTTTTAAGACAACTGAATCTCCTTGTAACAGCAAGGCTCACAAGAGCCCACACACTCAGCCCTTAACCCCAGTGTACAGAAAGTGTCAAAACGTGTTTTTCAGCAGAAATAAACATGTTTCTGCAAGTTTGGTCAACCCCATGTAAGTTATGGGGCAGTAACATGACACTTTTCAAAACGTGTTTTTCAGCCCGAAATAAACGCGTTTTTTCAGGCAACTGAATCTACTTGTAACAGCAAGGCTCAGAAGTGCCCACACACTCAGCCCTTAACCCCAGTGTGCAGAAAGGGTAAAAACGTGTTTTTTAGCAGAAATAAACATGTTTCTGCAAGTTTGGTCAACCCCATGTAAGTTATGGGGCAGTAACATCACACTTTTCAAAACGTGTTTTTCAGCCCGAAATAAACGCGTTTTTTCAGACAACTGAATCTCCTTGTAACAGCAAGGCTCAGAAGAGCCCACACACTCAGCCCTTAACCCCAGTGTACAGAAAGTGTCAAAACGTGTTTTTCAGCAGAAATAAACATGTTTCTGCAAGTTTGGTCAACCCCATGTAAGTTATGGGCCAGAAACATCACACTTTTCAAAACGTGTTTTTCAGCCCGAAATAAACGCGTTTTTTCAGACAACTGAATCTCCTTGTAACAGCAAGGCTAAGAAGAGCCCACACACTCAGCCCTTAACCCCAGTGTACAGAAAGTGTCAAAACGTGTTTTTCAGCAGAAATAAACATGTTTCTGCAAGTTTGGTCAACCCCATGTAAGTTATGGGGCAGTAACATCACACTTTTCAAAACGTGTTTTTCAGCCCGAAATAAACGCGTTTTTTCAGACAACTGAATCTCCTTGTAACAGCAAGGCTCAGAAGAGCCCACACACTCAGCCCTTAACCCCAGTGTACAGAAAGTGTCAAAACGTGTTTTTCAGCAGAAATAAACATGTTTCTGCAAGTTTGGTCAACCCCATGTAAGTTATGGGGCAGTAACATCACACTTTTCAAAACGTGTTTTTCAGCCCGAAATAAACGCGTTTTTTCAGACAACTGAATCTCCTTGTAACAGCAAGGCTCAGAAGAGCCCACACACTCAGCCCTTAACCCCAGTGTACAGAAAGTGTCAAAACGTGTTTTTCAGCAGAAATAAACATGTTTCTGCAAGTTTGGTCAACCCCATGTAAGTTATGGGGCAGTAACATCACACTTTTCAAAACGTGTTTTTCAGCCCGAAATAAACGCGTTTTTTAAGACAACTGAATCTCCTTGTAACAGCAAGGCTCACAAGAGCCCACACACTCAGCCCTTAACCCCAGTGTACAGAAAGTGTCAAAACGTGTTTTTCAGCAGAAATAAACATGTTTCTGCAAGTTTGGTCAACCCCATGTAAGTTATGGGGCAGTAACATCACCTTTTCAAAACGTGTTTTTCAGCCCGAAATAAACGCGTTTTTTAAGACAACTGAATCTCCTTGTAACAGCAAGGCTCACAAGAGCCCACACACTCAGCCCTTAACCCCAGTGTACAGAAAGTGTCAAAACGTGTTTTTCAGCAGAAATAAACATGTTTCTGCAAGTTTGGTCAACCCCATGTAAGTTATGGGGCAGTAACATGACACTTTTCAAAACGTGTTTTTCAGCCCGAAATAAACGCGTTTTTTCAGGCAACTGAATCTACTTGTAACAGCAAGGCTCAGAAGTGCCCACACACTCAGCCCTTAACCCCAGTGTGCAGAAAGGGTAAAAACGTGTTTTTTAGCAGAAATAAACATGTTTCTGCAAGTTTGGTCATCCCCATGTAAGTTATGGGGCAGTAACATCACACTTTTCAAAACGTGTTTTTCAGCCCGAAATAAACGCGTTTTTTCAGACAACTGAATCTCCTTGTAACAGCAAGGCTCAGAAGAGCCCACACACTCAGCCCTTAACCCCAGTGTACAGAAAGTGTCAAAACGTGTTTTTCAGCAGAAATAAACATGTTTCTGCAAGTTTGGTCAACCCCATGTAAGTTATGGGGCAGTAACATGACACTTTTCAAAACGTGTTTTTTAGCCCGAAATAAACGCGTTTTTTCAGTCAACTGAATCTCCTTGTAACAGCAAGGCTAAGAAGAGCCCACACACTCAGCCCTTAACCCCAGTGTACAGAAAGTGTCAAAACGTGTTTTTCAGCAGAAATAAACATGTTTCTGCAAGTTTGGTCAACCCCATGTAAGTTATGGGGCAGTAACATCACACTTTTCAAAACGTGTTTTTCAGCCCGAAATAAACGCGTTTTTTCAGACAACTGAATCTCCTTGTAACAGCAAGGCTCAGAAGTGCCCACACACTCAGCCCTTAACCCCAGTGTGCAGAAAGGGTCAAAACGTGTTTTTTAGCAGAAATAAACATGTTTCTGCAAGTTTGGTCAACCCCATGTAAGTTATGGGGCAGTAACATCACACTTTTCAAAACGTGTTTTTCAGCCCGAAATAAACGCGTTTTTTCAGACAACTGAATCTCCTTGTAACAGCAAGGCTAAGAAGAGCCCACACACACAGCCCTTAACCCCAGTGTACAGAAAGTGTCAAAACGTGTTTTTCAGCAGAAATAAACATGTTTCTGCAAGTTTGGTCAACCCCATGTAAGTTATGGGGCAGTAACATGACACTTTTCAAAACGTGTTTTTTAGCCCGAAATAAACGCGTTTTTTCAGTCAACTGAATCTCCTTGTAACAGCAAGGCTAAGAAGAGCCCACACACTCAGCCCTTAACCCCAGTGTACAGAAAGTGTCAAAACGTGTTTTTCAGCAGAAATAAACATGTTTCTGCAAGTTTGGTCAACCCCATGTAAGTTATGGGGCAGTAACATCACACTTTTCAAAACGTGTTTTTCAGCCCGAAATAAACGCGTTTTTTCAGACAACTGAATCTCCTTGTAACAGCAAGGCTCAGAAGAGCCCACACACTCAGCCCTTAACCCCAGTGTACAGAAAGTGTCAAAACGTGTTTTTCAGCAGAAATAAACATGTTTCTGCAAGTTTGGTCAACCCCATGTAAGTTATGGGGCAGTAACATCACAATTTTCAAAACGTGTTTTTCAGCCCGAAATAAACACGTTTTTTCAGACAACTGAATCTCCTTGTAACAGCAAGGCTCAGAAGAGCCCACACACTCAGCCCTTAACCCCAGTGTACAGAAAGTGTCAAAACGTGTTTTTCAGCAGAAATAAACATGTTTCTGCAAGTTTGGTCAACCCCATGTAAGTTATGGGGCAGTAACATCACACTTTTCAAAACGTGTTTTTCAGCCCGAAATAAACACGTTTTTTCAGACAACTGAATCTCCTTGTAACAGCAAGGCTCAGAAGAGCCCACACACTCAGCCCTTAACCCCAGTGTACAGAAAGTGTCAAAACGTGTTTTTCAGCAGAAATAAACATGTTTCTGCAAGTTTGGTCAACCCCATGTAAGTTATGGGGCAGTAACATCACACTTTTCAAAACGTGTTTTTCAGCCCGAAATAAACGCGTTTTTTCAGACAACTGAATCTCCTTGTAACAGCAAGGCTCAGAAGAGCCCACACACTCAGCCCTTAACCCCAGTATACAGAAAGTGTCAAAACGTGTTTTTCAGCAGAAATAAACATGTTTCTGCAAGTTTGGTCAACCCCATGTAAGTTATGGGGCAGTAACATCACACTTTTCAAAACGTGTTTTTCAGCCCGAAATAAACGCGTTTTTTCAGACAACTGAATCTCCTTGTAACAGCAAGGCTCAGAAGACCCCACACACTCAGCCCTTAACCCCAGTGTACAGAAAGTGTCAAAAAGTGTTTTTCAGCAGAAATAAACATGTTTCTGCAAGTTTGGTCAACCCCATGTAAGTTATGGGGCAGTAACATCACACTTTTCAAAACGTGTTTTTCAGCCCGAAATAAACGCGTTTTTTCAGACAACTGAATCTCCTTGTAACAGCAAGGCTAAGAAGAGCCCACACACACAGCCCTTAACCCCAGTGTACAGAAAGTGTCAAAACGTGTTTTTCAGCAGAAATAAACATGTTTCTGCAAGTTTGGTCAACCCCATGTAAGTTATGGGGCAGTAACATCACACTTTTCAAAACGTGTTTTTCAGCCCGAAATAAACACGTTTTTTCAGACAACTGAATCTCCTTGTAACAGCAAGGCTCAGAAGAGCCCACACACTCAGCCCTTAACCCCAGTGTACAGAAAGTGTCAAAACGTGTTTTTCAGCAGAAATAAACATGTTTCTGCAAGTTTGGTCAACCCCATGTAAGTTATGGGGCAGTAACATCACACTTTTCAAAACGTGTTTTTCAGCCCGAAATAAACACGTTTTTTCAGACAACTGAATCTCCTTGTAACAGCAAGGCTCAGAAGAGCCCACACACTCAGCCCTTAACCCCAGTGTACAGAAAGTGTCAAAACGTGTTTTTCAGCAGAAATAAACATGTTTCTGCAAGTTTGGTCAACCCCATGTAAGTTATGGGGCAGTAACATCACACTTTTCAAAACGTGTTTTTCAGCCCGAAATAAACGCGTTTTTTCAGACAACTGAATCTCCTTGTAACAGCAAGGCTCAGAAGAGCCCACACACTCAGCCCTTAACCCCAGTATACAGAAAGTGTCAAAACGTGTTTTTCAGCAGAAATAAACATGTTTCTGCAAGTTTGGTCAACCCCATGTAAGTTATGGGGCAGTAACATCACACTTTTCAAAACGTGTTTTTCAGCCCGAAATAAACGCGTTTTTTCAGACAACTGAATCTCCTTGTAACAGCAAGGCTCAGAAGAGCCCACACACTCAGCCCTTAACCCCAGTGTACAGAAAGTGTCAAAAAGTGTTTTTCAGCAGAAATAAACATGTTTCTGCAAGTTTGGTCAACCCCATGTAAGTTATGGGGCAGTAACATCACACTTTTCAAAACGTGTTTTTCAGCCCGAAATAAACGCGTTTTTTCAGTCAACTGAATCTCCTTGTAACAGCAAGGCTAAGAAGAGCCCACACACTCAGCCCTTAACCCCAGTGTACAGAAAGTGTCAAAACGTGTTTTTCAGCAGAAATAAACATGTTTCTGCAAGTTTGGTCAACCCCATGTAAGTTATGGGGCAGTAACATCACACTTTTCAAAACGTGTTTTTCAGCCCGAAATAAACGCGTTTTTTCAGGCAACTGAATCTCCTTGTAACAGCAAGGCTCAGAAGAGCCCACACACTCAGCCCTTAACCCCAGTGTACAGAAAGTGTCAAAACGTGTTTTTCAGCAGAAATAAACATGTTTCTGCAAGTTTGGTCAACCCCATGTAAGTTATGGGGCAGTAACATCACACTTTTCAAAACGTGTTTTTCAGCCCGAAATAAACACGTTTTTTCAGACAACTGAATCTCCTTGTAACAGCAAGGCTCAGAAGAGCCCACACACTCAGCCCTTAACCCCAGTGTACAGAAAGTGTCAAAACGTGTTTTTCAGCAGAAATAAACATGTTTCTGCAAGTTTGGTCAACCCCATGTAAGTTATGGGGCAGTAACATCACACTTTTCAAAACGTGTTTTTCAGCCCGAAATAAACACGTTTTTTCAGACAACTGAATCTCCTTGTAACAGCAAGGCTCAGAAGAGCCCACACACTCAGCCCTTAACCCCAGTGTACAGAAAGTGTCAAAACGTGTTTTTCAGCAGAAATAAACATGTTTCTGCAAGTTTGGTCAACCCCATGTAAGTTATGGGGCAGTAACATCACACTTTTCAAAACGTGTTTTTCAGCCCGAAATAAACGCGTTTTTTCAGACAACTGAATCTCCTTGTAACAGCAAGGCTCAGAAGAGCCCACACACTCAGCCCTTAACCCCAGTATACAGAAAGTGTCAAAACGTGTTTTTCAGCAGAAATAAACATGTTTCTGCAAGTTTGGTCAACCCCATGTAAGTTATGGGGCAGTAACATCACACTTTTCAAAACGTGTTTTTCAGCCCGAAATAAACGCGTTTTTTCAGACAACTGAATCTCCTTGTAACAGCAAGGCTCAGAAGACCCCACACACTCAGCCCTTAACCCCAGTGTACAGAAAGTGTCAAAAAGTGTTTTTCAGCAGAAATAAACATGTTTCTGCAAGTTTGGTCAACCCCATGTAAGTTATGGGGCAGTAACATCACACTTTTCAAAACGTGTTTTTCAGCCCGAAATAAACGCGTTTTTTCAGACAACTGAATCTCCTTGTAACAGCAAGGCTAAGAAGAGCCCACACACACAGCCCTTAACCCCAGTGTACAGAAAGTGTCAAAACGTGTTTTTCAGCAGAAATAAACATGTTTCTGCAAGTTTGGTCAACCCCATGTAAGTTATGGGGCAGTAACATGACACTTTTCAAAACGTGTTTTTTAGCCCGAAATAAACGCGTTTTTTCAGTCAACTGAATCTCCTTGTAACAGCAAGGCTAAGAAGAGCCCACACACTCAGCCCTTAACCCCAGTGTACAGAAAGTGTCAAAACGTGTTTTTTAGCAGAAATAAACATGTTTCTGCAAGTTTGGTCAACCCCATGTAAGTTATGGGGCAGTAACATCACACTTTTCAAAACGTGTTTTTCAGCCCGAAATAAACGCGTTTTTTCAGACAACTGAATCTCCTTGTAACAGCAAGGCTCAGAAGAGCCCACACACTCAGCCCTTAACCCCAGTGTACAGAAAGTGTCAAAACGTGTTTTTCAGCAGAAATAAACATGTTTCTGCAAGTTTGGTCAACCCCATGTAAGTTATGGGGCAGTAACATCACACTTTTCAAAACGTGTTTTTCAGCCCGAAATAAACACGTTTTTTCAGACAACTGAATCTCCTTGTAACAGCAAGGCTCAGAAGAGCCCACACACTCAGCCCTTAACCCCAGTGTACAGAAAGTGTCAAAACGTGTTTTTCAGCAGAAATAAACATGTTTCTGCAAGTTTGGTCAACCCCATGTAAGTTATGGGGCAGTAACATCACACTTTTCAAAACGTGTTTTTCAGCCCGAAATAAACGCGTTTTTTCAGACAACTGAATCTCCTTGTAACAGCAAGGCTCAGAAGAGCCCACACACTCAGCCCTTAACCCCAGTATACAGAAAGTGTCAAAACGTGTTTTTCAGCAGAAATAAACATGTTTCTGCAAGTTTGGTCAACCCCATGTAAGTTATGGGGCAGTAACATCACACTTTTCAAAACGTGTTTTTCAGCCCGAAATAAACGCGTTTTTTCAGACAACTGAATCTCCTTGTAACAGCAAGGCTCAGAAGACCCCACACACTCAGCCCTTAACCCCAGTGTACAGAAAGTGTCAAAAAGTGTTTTTCAGCAGAAATAAACATGTTTCTGCAAGTTTGGTCAACCCCATGTAAGTTATGGGGCAGTAACATCACACTTTTCAAAACGTGTTTTTCAGCCCGAAATAAACGCGTTTTTTCAGACAACTGAATCTCCTTGTAACAGCAAGGCTAAGAAGAGCCCACACACACAGCCCTTAACCCCAGTGTACAGAAAGTGTCAAAACGTGTTTTTCAGCAGAAATAAACATGTTTCTGCAAGTTTGGTCAACCCCATGTAAGTTATGGGGCAGTAACATCACACTTTTCAAAACGTGTTTTTCAGCCCGAAATAAACACGTTTTTTCAGACAACTGAATCTCCTTGTAACAGCAAGGCTCAGAAGAGCCCACACACTCAGCCCTTAACCCCAGTGTACAGAAAGTGTCAAAACGTGTTTTTCAGCAGAAATAAACATGTTTCTGCAAGTTTGGTCAACCCCATGTAAGTTATGGGGCAGTAACATCACACTTTTCAAAACGTGTTTTTCAGCCCGAAATAAACACGTTTTTTCAGACAACTGAATCTCCTTGTAACAGCAAGGCTCAGAAGAGCCCACACACTCAGCCCTTAACCCCAGTGTACAGAAAGTGTCAAAACGTGTTTTTCAGCAGAAATAAACATGTTTCTGCAAGTTTGGTCAACCCCATGTAAGTTATGGGGCAGTAACATCACACTTTTCAAAACGTGTTTTTCAGCCCGAAATAAACGCGTTTTTTCAGACAACTGAATCTCCTTGTAACAGCAAGGCTCAGAAGAGCCCACACACTCAGCCCTTAACCCCAGTATACAGAAAGTGTCAAAACGTGTTTTTCAGCAGAAATAAACATGTTTCTGCAAGTTTGGTCAACCCCATGTAAGTTATGGGGCAGTAACATCACACTTTTCAAAACGTGTTTTTCAGCCCGAAATAAACGCGTTTTTTCAGACAACTGAATCTCCTTGTAACAGCAAGGCTCAGAAGAGCCCACACACTCAGCCCTTAACCCCAGTGTACAGAAAGTGTCAAAAAGTGTTTTTCAGCAGAAATAAACATGTTTCTGCAAGTTTGGTCAACCCCATGTAAGTTATGGGGCAGTAACATCACACTTTTCAAAACGTGTTTTTCAGCCCGAAATAAACGCGTTTTTTCAGTCAACTGAATCTCCTTGTAACAGCAAGGCTAAGAAGAGCCCACACACTCAGCCCTTAACCCCAGTGTACAGAAAGTGTCAAAACGTGTTTTTCAGCAGAAATAAACATGTTTCTGCAAGTTTGGTCAACCCCATGTAAGTTATGGGGCAGTAACATCACACTTTTCAAAACGTGTTTTTCAGCCCGAAATAAACGCGTTTTTTCAGGCAACTGAATCTCCTTGTAACAGCAAGGCTCAGAAGAGCCCACACACTCAGCCCTTAACCCCAGTGTACAGAAAGTGTCAAAACGTGTTTTTCAGCAGAAATAAACATGTTTCTGCAAGTTTGGTCAACCCCATGTAAGTTATGGGGCAGTAACATCACACTTTTCAAAACGTGTTTTTCAGCCCGAAATAAACACGTTTTTTCAGACAACTGAATCTCCTTGTAACAGCAAGGCTCAGAAGAGCCCACACACTCAGCCCTTAACCCCAGTGTACAGAAAGTGTCAAAACGTGTTTTTCAGCAGAAATAAACATGTTTCTGCAAGTTTGGTCAACCCCATGTAAGTTATGGGGCAGTAACATCACACTTTTCAAAACGTGTTTTTCAGCCCGAAATAAACACGTTTTTTCAGACAACTGAATCTCCTTGTAACAGCAAGGCTCAGAAGAGCCCACACACTCAGCCCTTAACCCCAGTGTACAGAAAGTGTCAAAACGTGTTTTTCAGCAGAAATAAACATGTTTCTGCAAGTTTGGTCAACCCCATGTAAGTTATGGGGCAGTAACATCACACTTTTCAAAACGTGTTTTTCAGCCCGAAATAAACGCGTTTTTTCAGACAACTGAATCTCCTTGTAACAGCAAGGCTCAGAAGAGCCCACACACTCAGCCCTTAACCCCAGTATACAGAAAGTGTCAAAACGTGTTTTTCAGCAGAAATAAACATGTTTCTGCAAGTTTGGTCAACCCCATGTAAGTTATGGGGCAGTAACATCACACTTTTCAAAACGTGTTTTTCAGCCCGAAATAAACGCGTTTTTTCAGACAACTGAATCTCCTTGTAACAGCAAGGCTCAGAAGACCCCACACACTCAGCCCTTAACCCCAGTGTACAGAAAGTGTCAAAAAGTGTTTTTCAGCAGAAATAAACATGTTTCTGCAAGTTTGGTCAACCCCATGTAAGTTATGGGGCAGTAACATCACACTTTTCAAAACGTGTTTTTCAGCCCGAAATAAACGCGTTTTTTCAGACAACTGAATCTCCTTGTAACAGCAAGGCTAAGAAGAGCCCACACACACAGCCCTTAACCCCAGTGTACAGAAAGTGTCAAAACGTGTTTTTCAGCAGAAATAAACATGTTTCTGCAAGTTTGGTCAACCCCATGTAAGTTATGGGGCAGTAACATGACACTTTTCAAAACGTGTTTTTTAGCCCGAAATAAACGCGTTTTTTCAGTCAACTGAATCTCCTTGTAACAGCAAGGCTAAGAAGAGCCCACACACTCAGCCCTTAACCCCAGTGTACAGAAAGTGTCAAAACGTGTTTTTTAGCAGAAATAAACATGTTTCTGCAAGTTTGGTCAACCCCATGTAAGTTATGGGGCAGTAACATCACACTTTTCAAAACGTGTTTTTCAGCCCGAAATAAACGCGTTTTTTCAGACAACTGAATCTCCTTGTAACAGCAAGGCTCAGAAGAGCCCACACACTCAGCCCTTAACCCCAGTGTACAGAAAGTGTCAAAACGTGTTTTTCAGCAGAAATAAACATGTTTCTGCAAGTTTGGTCAACCCCATGTAAGTTATGGGGCAGTAACATCACACTTTTCAAAACGTGTTTTTCAGCCCGAAATAAACGCGTTTTTTCAGACAACTGAATCTCCTTGTAACAGCAAGGCTCAGAAGTGCCCACACACTCAGCCCTTAACCCCAGTGTGCAGAAAGGGTCAAAACGTGTTTTTTAGCAGAAATAAACATGTTTCTGCAAGTTTGGTCAACCCCATGTAAGTTATGGGGCAGTAACATCACACTTTTCAAAACATGTTTTTCAGCCCGAAATAAACGCGTTTTTTCAGACAACTGAATCTCCTTGTAACAGCAAGGCTCAGAAGAGCCCACACACTCAGCCTTTAACCCCAGTGTACAGAAAGTGTCAAAACGTGTTTTTCAGCAGAAATAAACATGTTTCTGCAAGTTTGGTCAACCCCATGTAAGTTATGGGGCAGTAACATCACACTTTTCAAAACGTGTTTTTCAGCCCGAAATAAACGCGTTTTTTCAGACAACTGAATCTCCTTGTAACAGCAAGGCTCAGAAGAGCCCACACACTCAGCCTTTAACCCCAGTGTACAGAAAGTGTCAAAACGTGTTTTTCAGCAGAAATAAACATGTTTCTGCAAGTTTGGTCAACCCCATGTAAGTTATGGGGCAGTAACATCACACTTTTCAAAACGTGTTTTTCAGCCCGAAATAAACGCGTTTTTTCAGACAACTGAATCTCCTTGTAACAGCAAGGCTCACAAGAGCCCACACACTCAGCCCTTAACCCCAGTGTACAGAAATTGTCAAAACGTGTTTTTCAGCAGAAATAAACATGTTTCTGCAAGTTTGGTCAACCCCATGTAAGTTATGGGGCAGTAACATCACACTTTTCAAAACGTGTTTTTCAGCCCGAAATAAACGCGTTTTTTCAGACAACTGAATCTCCTTGTAACAGCAAGGCTAAGAAGAGCCCACACACACAGCCCTTAACCCCAGTGTACAGAAAGTGTCAAAACGTGTTTTTCAGCAGAAATAAACATGTTTCTGCAAGTTTGGTCAACCCCATGTAAGTTATGGGGCAGTAACATCACCTTTTCAAAACGTGTTTTTCAGCCCGAAATAAACGCGTTTTTTAAGACAACTGAATCTCCTTGTAACAGCAAGGCTCACAAGAGCCCACACACTCAGCCCTTAACCCCAGTGTACAGAAAGTGTCAAAACGTGTTTTTCAGCAGAAATAAACATGTTTCTGCAAGTTTGGTCAACCCCATGTAAGTTATGGGGCAGTAACATGACACTTTTCAAAACGTGTTTTTCAGCCCGAAATAAACGCGTTTTTTCAGGCAACTGAATCTACTTGTAACAGCAAGGCTCAGAAGTGCCCACACACTCAGCCCTTAACCCCAGTGTGCAGAAAGGGTAAAAACGTGTTTTTTAGCAGAAATAAACATGTTTCTGCAAGTTTGGTCAACCCCATGTAAGTTATGGGGCAGTAACATCACACTTTTCAAAACGTGTTTTTCAGCCCGAAATAAACGCGTTTTTTCAGACAACTGAATCTCCTTGTAACAGCAAGGCTCAGAAGAGCCCACACACTCAGCCCTTAACCCCAGTGTACAGAAAGTGTCAAAACGTGTTTTTCAGCAGAAATAAACATGTTTCTGCAAGTTTGGTCAACCCCATGTAAGTTATGGGCCAGAAACATCACACTTTTCAAAACGTGTTTTTCAGCCCGAAATAAACGCGTTTTTTCAGACAACTGAATCTCCTTGTAACAGCAAGGCTAAGAAGAGCCCACACACTCAGCCCTTAACCCCAGTGTACAGAAAGTGTCAAAACGTGTTTTTCAGCAGAAATAAACATGTTTCTGCAAGTTTGGTCAACCCCATGTAAGTTATGGGGCAGTAACATCACACTTTTCAAAACGTGTTTTTCAGCCCGAAATAAACGCGTTTTTTCAGACAACTGAATCTCCTTGTAACAGCAAGGCTCAGAAGAGCCCACACACTCAGCCCTTAACCCCAGTGTACAGAAAGTGTCAAAACGTGTTTTTCAGCAGAAATAAACATGTTTCTGCAAGTTTGGTCAACCCCATGTAAGTTATGGGGCAGTAACATCACACTTTTCAAAACGTGTTTTTCAGCCCGAAATAAACGCGTTTTTTCAGACAACTGAATCTCCTTGTAACAGCAAGGCTCAGAAGAGCCCACACACTCAGCCCTTAACCCCAGTGTACAGAAAGTGTCAAAACGTGTTTTTCAGCAGAAATAAACATGTTTCTGCAAGTTTGGTCAACCCCATGTAAGTTATGGGGCAGTAACATCACACTTTTCAAAACGTGTTTTTCAGCCCGAAATAAACGCGTTTTTTAAGACAACTGAATCTCCTTGTAACAGCAAGGCTCACAAGAGCCCACACACTCAGCCCTTAACCCCAGTGTACAGAAAGTGTCAAAACGTGTTTTTCAGCAGAAATAAACATGTTTCTGCAAGTTTGGTCAACCCCATGTAAGTTATGGGGCAGTAACATCACCTTTTCAAAACGTGTTTTTCAGCCCGAAATAAACGCGTTTTTTAAGACAACTGAATCTCCTTGTAACAGCAAGGCTCACAAGAGCCCACACACTCAGCCCTTAACCCCAGTGTACAGAAAGTGTCAAAACGTGTTTTTCAGCAGAAATAAACATGTTTCTGCAAGTTTGGTCAACCCCATGTAAGTTATGGGGCAGTAACATGACACTTTTCAAAACGTGTTTTTCAGCCCGAAATAAACGCGTTTTTTCAGGCAACTGAATCTACTTGTAACAGCAAGGCTCAGAAGTGCCCACACACTCAGCCCTTAACCCCAGTGTGCAGAAAGGGTAAAAACGTGTTTTTTAGCAGAAATAAACATGTTTCTGCAAGTTTGGTCAACCCCATGTAAGTTATGGGGCAGTAACATCACACTTTTCAAAACGTGTTTTTCAGCCCGAAATAAACGCGTTTTTTCAGACAACTGAATCTCCTTGTAACAGCAAGGCTCAGAAGAGCCCACACACTCAGCCCTTAACCCCAGTGTACAGAAAGTGTCAAAACGTGTTTTTCAGCAGAAATAAACATGTTTCTGCAAGTTTGGTCAACCCCATGTAAGTTATGGGGCAGTAACATGACACTTTTCAAAACGTGTTTTTTAGCCCGAAATAAACGCGTTTTTTCAGTCAACTGAATCTCCTTGTAACAGCAAGGCTAAGAAGAGCCCACACACTCAGCCCTTAACCCCAGTGTACAGAAAGTGTCAAAACGTGTTTTTCAGCAGAAATAAACATGTTTCTGCAAGTTTGGTCAACCCCATGTAAGTTATGGGGCAGTAACATCACACTTTTCAAAACGTGTTTTTCAGCCCGAAATAAACGCGTTTTTTCAGACAACTGAATCTCCTTGTAACAGCAAGGCTCAGAAGAGCCCACACACTCAGCCCTTAACCCCAGTGTACAGAAAGTGTCAAAACGTGTTTTTCAGCAGAAATAAACATGTTTCTGCAAGTTTGGTCAACCCCATGTAAGTTATGGGGCAGTAACATCACACTTTTCAAAACGTGTTTTTCAGCCCGAAATAAACGCGTTTTTTCAGACAACTGAATCTCCTTGTAACAGCAAGGCTCAGAAGTGCCCACACACTCAGCCCTTAACCCCAGTGTGCAGAAAGGGTCAAAACGTGTTTTTTAGCAGAAATAAACATGTTTCTGCAAGTTTGGTCAACCCCATGTAAGTTATGGGGCAGTAACATCACACTTTTCAAAACGTGTTTTTCAGCCCGAAATAAACGCGTTTTTTCAGACAACTGAATCTCCTTGTAACAGCAAGGCTAAGAAGAGCCCACACACACAGCCCTTAACCCCAGTGTACAGAAAGTGTCAAAACGTGTTTTTCAGCAGAAATAAACATGTTTCTGCAAGTTTGGTCAACCCCATGTAAGTTATGGGGCAGTAACATGACACTTTTCAAAACGTGTTTTTTAGCCCGAAATAAACGCGTTTTTTCAGTCAACTGAATCTCCTTGTAACAGCAAGGCTAAGAAGAGCCCACACACTCAGCCCTTAACCCCAGTGTACAGAAAGTGTCAAAACGTGTTTTTCAGCAGAAATAAACATGTTTCTGCAAGTTTGGTCAACCCCATGTAAGTTATGGGGCAGTAACATCACACTTTTCAAAACGTGTTTTTCAGCCCGAAATAAACGCGTTTTTTCAGACAACTGAATCTCCTTGTAACAGCAAGGCTCAGAAGAGCCCACACACTCAGCCCTTAACCCCAGTGTACAGAAAGTGTCAAAACGTGTTTTTCAGCAGAAATAAACATGTTTCTGCAAGTTTGGTCAACCCCATGTAAGTTATGGGGCAGTAACATCACACTTTTCAAAACGTGTTTTTCAGCCCGAAATAAACACGTTTTTTCAGACAACTGAATCTCCTTGTAACAGCAAGGCTCAGAAGAGCCCACACACTCAGCCCTTAACCCCAGTGTACAGAAAGTGTCAAAACGTGTTTTTCAGCAGAAATAAACATGTTTCTGCAAGTTTGGTCAACCCCATGTAAGTTATGGGGCAGTAACATCACACTTTTCAAAACGTGTTTTTCAGCCCGAAATAAACACGTTTTTTCAGACAACTGAATCTCCTTGTAACAGCAAGGCTCAGAAGAGCCCACACACTCAGCCCTTAACCCCAGTGTACAGAAAGTGTCAAAACGTGTTTTTCAGCAGAAATAAACATGTTTCTGCAAGTTTGGTCAACCCCATGTAAGTTATGGGGCAGTAACATCACACTTTTCAAAACGTGTTTTTCAGCCCGAAATAAACGCGTTTTTTCAGACAACTGAATCTCCTTGTAACAGCAAGGCTCAGAAGAGCCCACACACTCAGCCCTTAACCCCAGTATACAGAAAGTGTCAAAACGTGTTTTTCAGCAGAAATAAACATGTTTCTGCAAGTTTGGTCAACCCCATGTAAGTTATGGGGCAGTAACATCACACTTTTCAAAACGTGTTTTTCAGCCCGAAATAAACGCGTTTTTTCAGACAACTGAATCTCCTTGTAACAGCAAGGCTCAGAAGACCCCACACACTCAGCCCTTAACCCCAGTGTACAGAAAGTGTCAAAAAGTGTTTTTCAGCAGAAATAAACATGTTTCTGCAAGTTTGGTCAACCCCATGTAAGTTATGGGGCAGTAACATCACACTTTTCAAAACGTGTTTTTCAGCCCGAAATAAACGCGTTTTTTCAGACAACTGAATCTCCTTGTAACAGCAAGGCTAAGAAGAGCCCACACACACAGCCCTTAACCCCAGTGTACAGAAAGTGTCAAAACGTGTTTTTCAGCAGAAATAAACATGTTTCTGCAAGTTTGGTCAACCCCATGTAAGTTATGGGGCAGTAACATGACACTTTTCAAAACGTGTTTTTTAGCCCGAAATAAACGCGTTTTTTCAGTCAACTGAATCTCCTTGTAACAGCAAGGCTAAGAAGAGCCCACACACTCAGCCCTTAACCCCAGTGTACAGAAAGTGTCAAAACGTGTTTTTCAGCAGAAATAAACATGTTTCTGCAAGTTTGGTCAACCCCATGTAAGTTATGGGGCAGTAACATCACACTTTTCAAAACGTGTTTTTCAGCCCGAAATAAACGCGTTTTTTCAGACAACTGAATCTCCTTGTAACAGCAAGGCTCAGAAGAGCCCACACACTCAGCCCTTAACCCCAGTGTACAGAAAGTGTCAAAACGTGTTTTTCAGCAGAAATAAACATGTTTCTGCAAGTTTGGTCAACCCCATGTAAGTTATGGGGCAGTAACATCACACTTTTCAAAACGTGTTTTTCAGCCCGAAATAAACACGTTTTTTCAGACAACTGAATCTCCTTGTAACAGCAAGGCTCAGAAGAGCCCACACACTCAGCCCTTAACCCCAGTGTACAGAAAGTGTCAAAACGTGTTTTTCAGCAGAAATAAACATGTTTCTGCAAGTTTGGTCAACCCCATGTAAGTTATGGGGCAGTAACATCACACTTTTCAAAACGTGTTTTTCAGCCCGAAATAAACACGTTTTTTCAGACAACTGAATCTCCTTGTAACAGCAAGGCTCAGAAGAGCCCACACACTCAGCCTTTAACCCCAGTGTACAGAAAGTGTCAAAACGTGTTTTTCAGCAGAAATAAACATGTTTCTGCAAGTTTGGTCAACCCCATGTAAGTTATGGGGCAGTAACATCACACTTTTCAAAACGTGTTTTTCAGCCCGAAATAAACGCGTTTTTTCAGACAACTGAATCTCCTTGTAACAGCAAGGCTCAGAAGAGCCCACACACTCAGCCCTTAACCCCAGTGTACAGAAAGTGTCAAAACGTGTTTTTCAGCAGAAATAAACATGTTTCTGCAAGTTTGGTCAACCCCATGTAAGTTATGGGGCAGTAACATCACACTTTTCAAAACGTGTTTTTCAGCCCGAAATAAACGCGTTTTTTCAGACAACTGAATCTCCTTGTAACAGCAAGGCTCAGAAGAGCCCACACACTCAGCCCTTAACCCCAGTGTACAGAAAGTGTCAAAACGTGTTTTTCAGCAGAAATAAACATGTTTCTGCAAGTTTGGTCAACCCCATGTAAGTTATGGGGCAGTAACATCACACTTTTCAAAACGTGTTTTTCAGCCCGAAATAAACGCGTTTTTTAAGACAACTGAATCTCCTTGTAACAGCAAGGCTCACAAGAGCCCACACACTCAGCCCTTAACCCCAGTGTACAGAAAGTGTCAAAACGTGTTTTTCAGCAGAAATAAACATGTTTCTGCAAGTTTGGTCAACCCCATGTAAGTTATGGGGCAGTAACATCACCTTTTCAAAACGTGTTTTTCAGCCCGAAATAAACGCGTTTTTTAAGACAACTGAATCTCCTTGTAACAGCAAGGCTCACAAGAGCCCACACACTCAGCCCTTAACCCCAGTGTACAGAAAGTGTCAAAACGTGTTTTTCAGCAGAAATAAACATGTTTCTGCAAGTTTGGTCAACCCCATGTAAGTTATGGGGCAGTAACATGACACTTTTCAAAACGTGTTTTTCAGCCCGAAATAAACGCGTTTTTTCAGGCAACTGAATCTACTTGTAACAGCAAGGCTCAGAAGTGCCCACACACTCAGCCCTTAACCCCAGTGTGCAGAAAGGGTAAAAACGTGTTTTTTAGCAGAAATAAACATGTTTCTGCAAGTTTGGTCAACCCCATGTAAGTTATGGGGCAGTAACATCACACTTTTCAAAACGTGTTTTTCAGCCCGATATAAACGCGTTTTTTCAGACAACTGAATCTCCTTGTAACAGCAAGGCTCAGAAGAGCCCACACACTCAGCCCTTAACCCCAGTGTACAGAAAGTGTCAAAACGTGTTTTTCAGCAGAAATAAACATGTTTCTGCAAGTTTGGTCAACCCCATGTAAGTTATGGGGCAGTAACATGACACTTTTCAAAACGTGTTTTTTAGCCCGAAATAAACGCGTTTTTTCAGTCAACTGAATCTCCTTGTAACAGCAAGGCTAAGAAGAGCCCACACACTCAGCCCTTAACCCCAGTGTACAGAAAGTGTCAAAACGTGTTTTTCAGCAGAAATAAACATGTTTCTGCAAGTTTGGTCAACCCCATGTAAGTTATGGGGCAGTAACATCACACTTTTCAAAACGTGTTTTTCAGCCCGAAATAAACGCGTTTTTTCAGACAACTGAATCTCCTTGTAACAGCAAGGCTCAGAAGAGCCCACACACTCAGCCCTTAACCCCAGTGTACAGAAAGTGTCAAAACGTGTTTTTCAGCAGAAATAAACATGTTTCTGCAAGTTTGGTCAACCCCATGTAAGTTATGGGGCAGTAACATCACACTTTTCAAAACGTGTTTTTCAGCCCGAAATAAACGCGTTTTTTCAGACAACTGAATCTCCTTGTAACAGCAAGGCTCAGAAGTGCCCACACACTCAGCCCTTAACCCCAGTGTGCAGAAAGGGTCAAAACGTGTTTTTTAGCAGAAATAAACATGTTTCTGCAAGTTTGGTCAACCCCATGTAAGTTATGGGGCAGTAACATCACACTTTTCAAAACGTGTTTTTCAGCCCGAAATAAACGCGTTTTTTCAGACAACTGAATCTCCTTGTAACAGCAAGGCTAAGAAGAGCCCACACACACAGCCCTTAACCCCAGTGTACAGAAAGTGTCAAAACGTGTTTTTCAGCAGAAATAAACATGTTTCTGCAAGTTTGGTCAACCCCATGTAAGTTATGGGGCAGTAACATGACACTTTTCAAAACGTGTTTTTTAGCCCGAAATAAACGCGTTTTTTCAGTCAACTGAATCTCCTTGTAACAGCAAGGCTAAGAAGAGCCCACACACTCAGCCCTTAACCCCAGTGTACAGAAAGTGTCAAAACGTGTTTTTCAGCAGAAATAAACATGTTTCTGCAAGTTTGGTCAACCCCATGTAAGTTATGGGGCAGTAACATCACACTTTTCAAAACGTGTTTTTCAGCCCGAAATAAACGCGTTTTTTCAGACAACTGAATCTCCTTGTAACAGCAAGGCTCAGAAGAGCCCACACACTCAGCCCTTAACCCCAGTGTACAGAAAGTGTCAAAACGTGTTTTTCAGCAGAAATAAACATGTTTCTGCAAGTTTGGTCAACCCCATGTAAGTTATGGGGCAGTAACATCACACTTTTCAAAACGTGTTTTTCAGCCCGAAATAAACGCGTTTTTTCAGACAACTGAATCTCCTTGTAACAGCAAGGCTCAGAAGTGCCCACACACTCAGCCCTTAACCCCAGTGTGCAGAAAGGGTCAAAACGTGTTTTTTAGCAGAAATAAACATGTTTCTGCAAGTTTGGTCAACCCCATGTAAGTTATGGGGCAGTAACATCACACTTTTCAAAACGTGTTTTTCAGCCCGAAATAAACGCGTTTTTTCAGACAACTGAATCTCCTTGTAACAGCAAGGCTAAGAAGAGCCCACACACACAGCCCTTAACCCCAGTGTACAGAAAGTGTCAAAACGTGTTTTTCAGCAGAAATAAACATGTTTCTGCAAGTTTGGTCAACCCCATGTAAGTTATGGGGCAGTAACATGACACTTTTCAAAACGTGTTTTTTAGCCCGAAATAAACGCGTTTTTTCAGTCAACTGAATCTCCTTGTAACAGCAAGGCTAAGAAGAGCCCACACACTCAGCCCTTAACCCCAGTGTACAGAAAGTGTCAAAACGTGTTTTTCAGCAGAAATAAACATGTTTCTGCAAGTTTGGTCAACCCCATGTAAGTTATGGGGCAGTAACATCACACTTTTCAAAACGTGTTTTTCAGCCCGAAATAAACGCGTTTTTTCAGACAACTGAATCTCCTTGTAACAGCAAGGCTCAGAAGAGCCCACACACTCAGCCCTTAACCCCAGTGTACAGAAAGTGTCAAAACGTGTTTTTCAGCAGAAATAAACATGTTTCTGCAAGTTTGGTCAACCCCATGTAAGTTATGGGGCAGTAACATCACACTTTTCAAAACGTGTTTTTCAGCCCGAAATAAACACGTTTTTTCAGACAACTGAATCTCCTTGTAACAGCAAGGCTCAGAAGAGCCCACACACTCAGCCCTTAACCCCAGTGTACAGAAAGTGTCAAAACGTGTTTTTCAGCAGAAATAAACATGTTTCTGCAAGTTTGGTCAACCCCATGTAAGTTATGGGGCAGTAACATCACACTTTTCAAAACGTGTTTTTCAGCCCGAAATAAACACGTTTTTTCAGACAACTGAATCTCCTTGTAACAGCAAGGCTCAGAAGAGCCCACACACTCAGCCCTTAACCCCAGTGTACAGAAAGTGTCAAAACGTGTTTTTCAGCAGAAATAAACATGTTTCTGCAAGTTTGGTCAACCCCATGTAAGTTATGGGGCAGTAACATCACACTTTTCAAAACGTGTTTTTCAGCCCGAAATAAACGCGTTTTTTCAGACAACTGAATCTCCTTGTAACAGCAAGGCTCAGAAGAGCCCACACACTCAGCCCTTAACCCCAGTATACAGAAAGTGTCAAAACGTGTTTTTCAGCAGAAATAAACATGTTTCTGCAAGTTTGGTCAACCCCATGTAAGTTATGGGGCAGTAACATCACACTTTTCAAAACGTGTTTTTCAGCCCGAAATAAACGCGTTTTTTCAGACAACTGAATCTCCTTGTAACAGCAAGGCTCAGAAGACCCCACACACTCAGCCCTTAACCCCAGTGTACAGAAAGTGTCAAAAAGTGTTTTTCAGCAGAAATAAACATGTTTCTGCAAGTTTGGTCAACCCCATGTAAGTTATGGGGCAGTAACATCACACTTTTCAAAACGTGTTTTTCAGCCCGAAATAAACGCGTTTTTTCAGACAACTGAATCTCCTTGTAACAGCAAGGCTAAGAAGAGCCCACACACACAGCCCTTAACCCCAGTGTACAGAAAGTGTCAAAACGTGTTTTTCAGCAGAAATAAACATGTTTCTGCAAGTTTGGTCAACCCCATGTAAGTTATGGGGCAGTAACATGACACTTTTCAAAACGTGTTTTTTAGCCCGAAATAAACGCGTTTTTTCAGTCAACTGAATCTCCTTGTAACAGCAAGGCTAAGAAGAGCCCACACACTCAGCCCTTAACCCCAGTGTACAGAAAGTGTCAAAACGTGTTTTTCAGCAGAAATAAACATGTTTCTGCAAGTTTGGTCAACCCCATGTAAGTTATGGGGCAGTAACATCACACTTTTCAAAACGTGTTTTTCAGCCCGAAATAAACGCGTTTTTTCAGACAACTGAATCTCCTTGTAACAGCAAGGCTCAGAAGAGCCCACACACTCAGCCCTTAACCCCAGTGTACAGAAAGTGTCAAAACGTGTTTTTCAGCAGAAATAAACATGTTTCTGCAAGTTTGGTCAACCCCATGTAAGTTATGGGCCAGAAACATCACACTTTTCAAAACGTGTTTTTCAGCCCGAAATAAACGCGTTTTTTCAGACAACTGAATCTCCTTGTAACAGCAAGGCTAAGAAGAGCCCACACACTCAGCCCTTAACCCCAGTGTACAGAAAGTGTCAAAACGTGTTTTTCAGCAGAAATAAACATGTTTCTGCAAGTTTGGTCAACCCCATGTAAGTTATGGGGCAGTAACATCACACTTTTCAAAACGTGTTTTTCAGCCCGAAATAAACGCGTTTTTTCAGACAACTGAATCTCCTTGTAACAGCAAGGCTCAGAAGAGCCCACACACTCAGCCCTTAACCCCAGTGTACAGAAAGTGTCAAAACGTGTTTTTCAGCAGAAATAAACATGTTTCTGCAAGTTTGGTCAACCCCATGTAAGTTATGGGGCAGTAACATCACACTTTTCAAAACGTGTTTTTCAGCCCGAAATAAACGCGTTTTTTAAGACAACTGAATCTCCTTGTAACAGCAAGGCTCACAAGAGCCCACACACTCAGCCCTTAACCCCAGTGTACAGAAAGTGTCAAAACGTGTTTTTCAGCAGAAATAAACATGTTTCTGCAAGTTTGGTCAACCCCATGTAAGTTATGGGGCAGTAACATCACCTTTTCAAAACGTGTTTTTCAGCCCGAAATAAACGCGTTTTTTAAGACAACTGAATCTCCTTGTAACAGCAAGGCTCACAAGAGCCCACACACTCAGCCCTTAACCCCAGTGTACAGAAAGTGTCAAAACGTGTTTTTCAGCAGAAATAAACATGTTTCTGCAAGTTTGGTCAACCCCATGTAAGTTATGGGGCAGTAACATGACACTTTTCAAAACGTGTTTTTCAGCCCGAAATAAACGCGTTTTTTCAGGCAACTGAATCTACTTGTAACAGCAAGGCTCAGAAGTGCCCACACACTCAGCCCTTAACCCCAGTGTGCAGAAAGGGTAAAAACGTGTTTTTTAGCAGAAATAAACATGTTTCTGCAAGTTTGGTCAACCCCATGTAAGTTATGGGGCAGTAACATCACACTTTTCAAAACGTGTTTTTCAGCCCGAAATAAACGCGTTTTTTCAGACAACTGAATCTCCTTGTAACAGCAAGGCTCAGAAGAGCCCACACACTCAGCCCTTAACCCCAGTGTACAGAAAGTGTCAAAACGTGTTTTTCAGCAGAAATAAACATGTTTCTGCAAGTTTGGTCAACCCCATGTAAGTTATGGGGCAGTAACATGACACTTTTCAAAACGTGTTTTTTAGCCCGAAATAAACGCGTTTTTTCAGTCAACTGAATCTCCTTGTAACAGCAAGGCTAAGAAGAGCCCACACACTCAGCCCTTAACCCCAGTGTACAGAAAGTGTCAAAACGTGTTTTTCAGCAGAAATAAACATGTTTCTGCAAGTTTGGTCAACCCCATGTAAGTTATGGGGCAGTAACATCACACTTTTCAAAACGTGTTTTTCAGCCCGAAATAAACGCGTTTTTTCAGACAACTGAATCTCCTTGTAACAGCAAGGCTCAGAAGAGCCCACACACTCAGCCCTTAACCCCAGTGTACAGAAAGTGTCAAAACGTGTTTTTCAGCAGAAATAAACATGTTTCTGCAAGTTTGGTCAACCCCATGTAAGTTATGGGGCAGTAACATCACACTTTTCAAAACGTGTTTTTCAGCCCGAAATAAACGCGTTTTTTCAGACAACTGAATCTCCTTGTAACAGCAAGGCTCAGAAGTGCCCACACACTCAGCCCTTAACCCCAGTGTGCAGAAAGGGTCAAAACGTGTTTTTTAGCAGAAATAAACATGTTTCTGCAAGTTTGGTCAACCCCATGTAAGTTATGGGGCAGTAACATCACACTTTTCAAAACGTGTTTTTCAGCCCGAAATAAACGCGTTTTTTCAGACAACTGAATCTCCTTGTAACAGCAAGGCTAAGAAGAGCCCACACACACAGCCCTTAACCCCAGTGTACAGAAAGTGTCAAAACGTGTTTTTCAGCAGAAATAAACATGTTTCTGCAAGTTTGGTCAACCCCATGTAAGTTATGGGGCAGTAACATGACACTTTTCAAAACGTGTTTTTTAGCCCGAAATAAACGCGTTTTTTCAGTCAACTGAATCTCCTTGTAACAGCAAGGCTAAGAAGAGCCCACACACTCAGCCCTTAACCCCAGTGTACAGAAAGTGTCAAAACGTGTTTTTCAGCAGAAATAAACATGTTTCTGCAAGTTTGGTCAACCCCATGTAAGTTATGGGGCAGTAACATCACACTTTTCAAAACGTGTTTTTCAGCCCGAAATAAACGCGTTTTTTCAGACAACTGAATCTCCTTGTAACAGCAAGGCTCAGAAGAGCCCACACACTCAGCCCTTAACCCCAGTGTACAGAAAGTGTCAAAACGTGTTTTTCAGCAGAAATAAACATGTTTCTGCAAGTTTGGTCAACCCCATGTAAGTTATGGGGCAGTAACATCACACTTTTCAAAACGTGTTTTTCAGCCCGAAATAAACACGTTTTTTCAGACAACTGAATCTCCTTGTAACAGCAAGGCTCAGAAGAGCCCACACACTCAGCCCTTAACCCCAGTGTACAGAAAGTGTCAAAACGTGTTTTTCAGCAGAAATAAACATGTTTCTGCAAGTTTGGTCAACCCCATGTAAGTTATGGGGCAGTAACATCACACTTTTCAAAACGTGTTTTTCAGCCCGAAATAAACACGTTTTTTCAGACAACTGAATCTCCTTGTAACAGCAAGGCTCAGAAGAGCCCACACACTCAGCCCTTAACCCCAGTGTACAGAAAGTGTCAAAACGTGTTTTTCAGCAGAAATAAACATGTTTCTGCAAGTTTGGTCAACCCCATGTAAGTTATGGGGCAGTAACATCACACTTTTCAAAACGTGTTTTTCAGCCCGAAATAAACGCGTTTTTTCAGACAACTGAATCTCCTTGTAACAGCAAGGCTCAGAAGAGCCCACACACTCAGCCCTTAACCCCAGTATACAGAAAGTGTCAAAACGTGTTTTTCAGCAGAAATAAACATGTTTCTGCAAGTTTGGTCAACCCCATGTAAGTTATGGGGCAGTAACATCACACTTTTCAAAACGTGTTTTTCAGCCCGAAATAAACGCGTTTTTTCAGACAACTGAATCTCCTTGTAACAGCAAGGCTCAGAAGACCCCACACACTCAGCCCTTAACCCCAGTGTACAGAAAGTGTCAAAAAGTGTTTTTCAGCAGAAATAAACATGTTTCTGCAAGTTTGGTCAACCCCATGTAAGTTATGGGGCAGTAACATCACACTTTTCAAAACGTGTTTTTCAGCCCGAAATAAACGCGTTTTTTCAGACAACTGAATCTCCTTGTAACAGCAAGGCTAAGAAGAGCCCACACACACAGCCCTTAACCCCAGTGTACAGAAAGTGTCAAAACGTGTTTTTCAGCAGAAATAAACATGTTTCTGCAAGTTTGGTCAACCCCATGTAAGTTATGGGGCAGTAACATGACACTTTTCAAAACGTGTTTTTTAGCCCGAAATAAACGCGTTTTTTCAGTCAACTGAATCTCCTTGTAACAGCAAGGCTAAGAAGAGCCCACACACTCAGCCCTTAACCCCAGTGTACAGAAAGTGTCAAAACGTGTTTTTCAGCAGAAATAAACATGTTTCTGCAAGTTTGGTCAACCCCATGTAAGTTATGGGGCAGTAACATCACACTTTTCAAAACGTGTTTTTCAGCCCGAAATAAACGCGTTTTTTCAGACAACTGAATCTCCTTGTAACAGCAAGGCTCAGAAGAGCCCACACACTCAGCCCTTAACCCCAGTGTACAGAAAGTGTCAAAACGTGTTTTTCAGCAGAAATAAACATGTTTCTGCAAGTTTGGTCAACCCCATGTAAGTTATGGGGCAGTAACATCACACTTTTCAAAACGTGTTTTTCAGCCCGAAATAAACACGTTTTTTCAGACAACTGAATCTCCTTGTAACAGCAAGGCTCAGAAGAGCCCACACACTCAGCCCTTAACCCCAGTGTACAGAAAGTGTCAAAACGTGTTTTTCAGCAGAAATAAACATGTTTCTGCAAGTTTGGTCAACCCCATGTAAGTTATGGGGCAGTAACATCACACTTTTCAAAACGTGTTTTTCAGCCCGAAATAAACACGTTTTTTCAGACAACTGAATCTCCTTGTAACAGCAAGGCTCAGAAGAGCCCACACACTCAGCCTTTAACCCCAGTGTACAGAAAGTGTCAAAACGTGTTTTTCAGCAGAAATAAACATGTTTCTGCAAGTTTGGTCAACCCCATGTAAGTTATGGGGCAGTAACATCACACTTTTCAAAACGTGTTTTTCAGCCCGAAATAAACGCGTTTTTTCAGACAACTGAATCTCCTTGTAACAGCAAGGCTCAGAAGAGCCCACACACTCAGCCCTTAACCCCAGTGTACAGAAAGTGTCAAAACGTGTTTTTCAGCAGAAATAAACATGTTTCTGCAAGTTTGGTCAACCCCATGTAAGTTATGGGGCAGTAACATGACACTTTTCAAAACGTGTTTTTCAGCCCGAAATAAACGCGTTTTTTCAGGCAACTGAATCTACTTGTAACAGCAAGGCTCAGAAGTGCCCACACACTCAGCCCTTAACCCCAGTGTGCAGAAAGGGTAAAAACGTGTTTTTTAGCAGAAATAAACATGTTTCTGCAAGTTTGGTCAACCCCATGTAAGTTATGGGGCAGTAACATCACACTTTTCAAAACGTGTTTTTCAGCCCGAAATAAACGCGTTTTTTCAGACAACTGAATCTCCTTGTAACAGCAAGGCTCAGAAGAGCCCACACACTCAGCCCTTAACCCCAGTGTACAGAAAGTGTCAAAACGTGTTTTTCAGCAGAAATAAACATGTTTCTGCAAGTTTGGTCAACCCCATGTAAGTTATGGGCCAGAAACATCACACTTTTCAAAACGTGTTTTTCAGCCCGAAATAAACGCGTTTTTTCAGACAACTGAATCTCCTTGTAACAGCAAGGCTAAGAAGAGCCCACACACTCAGCCCTTAACCCCAGTGTACAGAAAGTGTCAAAACGTGTTTTTCAGCAGAAATAAACATGTTTCTGCAAGTTTGGTCAACCCCATGTAAGTTATGGGGCAGTAACATCACACTTTTCAAAACGTGTTTTTCAGCCCGAAATAAACGCGTTTTTTCAGACAACTGAATCTCCTTGTAACAGCAAGGCTCAGAAGAGCCCACACACTCAGCCCTTAACCCCAGTGTACAGAAAGTGTCAAAACGTGTTTTTCAGCAGAAATAAACATGTTTCTGCAAGTTTGGTCAACCCCATGTAAGTTATGGGGCAGTAACATCACACTTTTCAAAACGTGTTTTTCAGCCCGAAAATAAACGCGTTTTTTCAGACAACTGAATCTCCTTGTAACAGCAAGGCTCAGAAGAGCCCACACACTCAGCCCTTAACCCCAGTGTACAGAAAGTGTCAAAACGTGTTTTTCAGCAGAAATAAACATGTTTCTGCAAGTTTGGTCAACCCCATGTAAGTTATGGGGCAGTAACATCACACTTTTCAAAACGTGTTTTTCAGCCCGAAATAAACGCGTTTTTTTAAGACAACTGAATCTCCTTGTAACAGCAAGGCTCACAAGAGCCCACACACTCAGCCCTTAACCCCAGTGTACAGAAAGTGTCAAAACGGGTTTTTCAGCAGAAATAAACATGTTTCTGCAAGTTTGGTCAACCCCATGTAAGTTATGGGGCAGTAACATCACCTTTTCAAAACGTGTTTTTCAGCCCGAAATAAACGCGTTTTTTAAGACAACTGAATCTCCTTGTAACAGCAAGGCTCACAAGAGCCCACACACTCAGCCCTTAACCCCAGTGTACAGAAAGTGTCAAAACGTGTTTTTCAGCAGAAATAAACATGTTTCTGCAAGTTTGGTCAACCCCATGTAAGTTATGGGGCAGTAACATGACACTTTTCAAAAACGTGTTTTTCAGCCCGAAATAAACGCGTTTTTTCAGGCAACTGAATCTACTTGTAACAGCAAGGCTCAGAAGTGCCCACACACTCAGCCCTTAACCCCAGTGTGCAGAAAGGGTAAAAACGTGTTTTTTAGCAGAAATAAACATGTTTCTGCAAGTTTGGTCAACCCCATGTAAGTTATGGGGCAGTAACATCACACTTTTCAAAACGTGTTTTTCAGCCCGAAATAAACGCGTTTTTTCAGACAACTGAATCTCCTTGTAACAGCAAGGCTCAGAAGAGCCCACACACTCAGCCCTTAACCCCAGTGTACAGAAAGTGTCAAAACGTGTTTTTCAGCAGAAATAAACATGTTTCTGCAAGTTTGGTCAACCCCATGTAAGTTATGGGGCAGTAACATCACACTTTTCAAAACGTGTTTTTCAGCCCGAAATAAACGCGTTTTTTTCAGACAACTGAATCTCCTTGTAACAGCAAGGCTCAGAAGAGCCCACACACTCAGCCCTTAACCCCAGTGTACAGAAAGTGTCAAAACGTGTTTTTCAGCAGAAATAAAACATGTTTCTGCAAGTTTGGTCAACCCCATGTAAGTTATGGGGCAGTAACATCACACTTTTCAAAACGTGTTTTTCAGCCCGAAATAAACGCGTTTTTTCAGACAACTGAATCTCCTTGTAACAGCAAGGCTCAGAAGTGCCCACACACTCAGCCCTTAACCCCAGTGTGCAGAAAGGGTCAAACGTGTTTTTTAGCAGAAATAAACATGTTTCTGCAAGTTTGGTCAACCCCATGTAAGTTATGGGGCAGTAACATCACACTTTTCAAAACGTGTTTTTCAGCCCGAAATAAACGCGTTTTTTCAGACAACTGAATCTCCTTGTAACAGCAAGGCTAAGAAGAGCCCACACACACAGCCCTTAACCCCAGTGTACAGAAAGTGTCAAAACGTGTTTTTCAGCAGAAATAAACATGTTTCTGCAAGTTTGGTCAACCCCATGTAAGTTATGGGGCAGTAACATTGACACTTTTCAAAACGTGTTTTTAGCCCGAAATAAACGCGTTTTTTCAGTCAACTGAATCTCCTTGTAACAGCAAGGCTAAGAAGAGCCCACACACTCAGCCCTTAACCCCAGTGTACAGAAAGTGTCAAAACGTGTTTTTCAGCAGAAATAAACATGTTTCTGCAAGTTTGGTCAACCCCATGTAAGTTATGGGGCAGTAACATCACACTTTTCAAAACGTGTTTTTCAGCCCGAAATAAACGCGTTTTTTCAGACAACTGAATCTCCTTG